>NW_027526203.1:47910462-48170934 GCF_048455015.1 Haemaphysalis longicornis | reverse complement strand
CTTCGCGTTTTCGAAAGGGACAGTTACGAGAATACCGCCCCTGGTCGGCTCGGGTGTTGGAAACTTCAGGCTTAGCATCCTGGCGGATATTTGATCGCCGCTATCTGTGTAACTGCGAATGACAATCCGTAACACAACTTTTCACCACACTATCATCCCTTTTCTCGCATAAGCTACTTTTTTTTAGCGATCAGATTGATTCAGAAGAGCAGCGACAAGCGCGGTTGCTACCGTGGTCTGCGCCGGTTCGAGCCGCTGAGTGTGCCGAGCTGGCAGGCGCGACCGATCGACGTGTGCGCGGACTGTTTCCGAAGGCAGAAAACACTTCGCGATTGCCTGCTTTATCAATTTCTTGCGAACAAACGCGCGGAATCTACAAATTCAGCTCAGCGATCGTCGTAGTTGAACATCTGCGTAGCCTGTTTCGATGCTTCCGCGCAGGTATCGACCGGTCGGCGCACCGCCCGCCGCGCGCCGCGGCGGCCGGTCAGCAGGCTGCATCGCGGCAGACATCTGATCGCCGCTTTTAAAATAAGCCCTGATAACAATCCCTAGCACAATTTTGCACCACACTAACACCTACTTTCTCGCATGTGGAACTTCATTTTAACGATCACATTGATTCAGAAGAGCAGCGACAAGCGGTTGCTACCGTGGTCTGCGCCGGTTCGAGCCGCTGAGTGTCCGAGCTGGCAGGCGCGGCCGGCGTGTGCGCGAACTGTTTCCGAAGGCAGGAATCGCTTCACGATTGCCTGCTTTATCCATTTTTTTGCGATTGAACGCGCGGAATCTACAAATTCAGCTCAGCGATAGTCGTAGTTGACCATGGAGCAAAAACGGTGGGCGGAGCGACGCCGACGACGCATCGCATGCGCGCATCGGGTCATGTGTCTCAAATTCACGCGTACGACTAGTCGTGGTGACAGTCGTAACGATCAGTCGCATGCGAATCACGTGTACCAATCGTACATGTGTCTAGCGCTTAAGAATGCATGCCGAGGGAGTATGCGAAATACAGTCCGCGACGTGTCCCGTTTTCCTTTCTGTCTGTATTCGTCAAGTTCTAGCTGCTTTCCACCACTTCAAAGGGAAAGCTTGCGGGACTGAATGGGCAGTAATTTGCCGCACAGAGCTCTCTAGGAGAGAACACTGACTTATTGAATTATTGTGACTGATTAAAAAAGAAACCGCATTTCGTTACCTATTTTTTAGTTCTACGTACCTTCGCGAACGATTGCGCGAAAGTTCGAAGCACGACGAGCTGTAAGAAGTTCCATGAATAATACAACTGGAACCGAACGATTATAAAAGCTCCTTTTATTTCTCTTCCAACAGGAACGATCGCTGGCTGTCACTCCGTAGCCTGTAGTGATCTTGCGGTAGTCAAGGTGAGATCGGAATCGCTGTTCCGGCGTCAGTTCAAGGGCAATAGATAGGGTGCTTAACGTGAAGAAAGAATGACAGCCTCGCAAGCGCCCGGGAGGCACTTGCTCAGCGCGTGCACCCGAGTTGTATAACTTGTATACGTTTTGCACGCACGCAGATCTGATCCGGAGACTGCACACACACACACTGCGCAAGTCAGGCGCAAGGGCCTCACCACTTCCTAGCACACTTAAAAAAATCGAAACCAAAACTGAACTACGCACTTACTCTTTCTCCGCTAATTAGAGCTTAATTACACTAAACGTTTTTATAAAGCTAGTTTTAATTACCGAGGCAATTATTTGTAACTATTTTGCTTCAGTTTTTTGTTTTAGTTAAATAATTACGGCAGAAGTTTTTAGAAGGGCTGAATACAATTGATCTGGCAACCATGGGAATTGTATCATGTCAGCCAGAGTTAATACTACTGACTCTAGAGGAAAAGCTGCCCGGCCAGCCCGTGCATTGAAACCGTGCTACACCCGGGCTAGTACACTCTACCCGGGCGCTGACATGATGCCACCCTCACAGCGTTGCCCGCTGCCTTTTTGCCTACTAGAGTTGGCGACAGTAGTCGGTATTCACCTAGTAACCAACGCATTCCATCATGGCAGCCACCGTTGATATGAGTGCGCCGTGAAAACTTTGCTGTGCAGAAACGTTGTGTGAAGTTTTAAGTGCGAATGCACTTTATAACGACGCTGAATTCCGTTGACCGCCGTCCGTCCACATAGCAACAGCTGCGGGTGCGCGCGCTCCTCGTCTTCCTTGGCAACGGGGGGAGATGGGCGCGCGCTGCCTGGCCGCTGACATGGCACATACCCACGTGGGGGATTTGCCAGGAATCTCCTCGTCTTCCTTGGCAACGGGGGGAGATGGGCGCGCGCTGCCTGGCCGCTGACATGGCACATACCCACGTGGGGGATTGGCCAGGAATCGGGCGTGAGAAGGGCTAATGCACCCGCTTAAAGGAGTACTGACACGAAATTTCAAAGCTGAGATCCGCTCTAGCAATCAAGTACAACGACCACACAAATAGGTGTCTGTGCATGGCACATACCCACGTGGGGGATTGGCCAGGAATCGGGCGTGAGAAGGGCTAATGCACCCGCTTAAAGGAGTACTGACACGAAATTTCAAAGCTGAGATCCGCTCTCGCAATCAAGTACAACGACAACACAAATAGGTGTCTGTGAATAAATGCATCTTTCTTTCTTTGTAGTTGTGTGTGTGTGTGTGATCTCTCTTTCGCGAACATTACCGAACCGCGCAAATTCAACTCCTGCATTCGCACTTTCACATTCTTCCCCTCGGGGAAATGCGGGGAAATTTTTTTCCTGTGGTAGGTAGCAAACTTTTGTGCCATGCTGCCGCGTTAGATGCAGTTTTGCATTCTCCGCAACTGAGAAGGGTAGCGCGTAGCTTAGCGGGTACTTCGTACGCTCGGAGAGGTAGCTTTTGCGGGTGCGTCAGGGGAGTTCGGTCGTCGCTTCGGAGTTGAGCGGACGTGTTTTTTCGTGCTCCTGTGCTTCAGAGGGGCTTCATTTCGGCGGCCAGTTTCAAGCGCGGGACGTTGGACGTCGCCCGGCTTTCGCTCTGCTGGGGTGGGCGGTCGAGTGCCAGCTCCCGCCCCCCCCCCCCCCTCCCCAGTACCCGTCTCCAAAGCGGTCGGGACGGCCGCAGACTTCGCTCTTCGTCGCCCCAAGTAGCACCAAAACATTAGAAGAACGTAATTTTTTTGTGTGGTGTTAACGTTAGAGCAATGTTCTTAATGTCATTTTTTTGAAATGTTTAACTAATGTTGTCGAAAACGTTACAATAATGTTTTGGAAAACATTATTGAAACGTGTACAAAACATTTTTACAACATATTATTAATGTTAGCATTACATTTCCCTAACGTTGCAGCGAACAATCTAATAACGTTCAAAAAACGTTTAAAAACAATGGAAAACGTTACATCAATTTTCGCCAAACGTCATGCGAACAGTAAGAAAGCATTTCTACAACAAATAAATACTTTTGGAGTTACGATCACCTAACGTTGCAGAAAGAACAACTAAAAACGTTACAGTAACGTTTCGTCAAACATTATTGGAACTGTGAGGAAGCATTTCGACAACATATTAATTATGTTGGATTTACATTTACCTAACGTTGCAGAAAACACGCTTGAAACGATTTTTTAACATTTCAAAACCTTTTCAGAATGTGGACCAGGAACGTTACAGTGACGTTTTGCAAACGTGTGGAATGTATATCGTTGAGCATTGTTTCTGTTATCCCCGTATACCGGATACGGTATATTTTAAAGCATTTTCAAAATAACAAGGAAAAGTGAAATTTCAAACAAAATTTTATTTCATTTTGCATGGTTACATATATTTTTTTTATTTACATTCCATTGCTGCTGCTGTGCAGGAGAGGAGGCTCCATCCAGGGGCTGGCTGCGTCTGTGTGGAAAAAGTAAACAATTTCTACTGCAGTACGCTGCAGCGGTAGGCTGTTTTTGCGCGAAAAAGTAGTTGCCACCTAAGGATTTGTTTAGTTAACAAGAGCGCACACACGCACACACTAAATGAAGAGTAAACGAACAAGCAGCTACGCAGCAACTCGTGCTAATCATATGACCAGAAGAAAGAAAGCGCACAAAATTTTGGGTCACCTGACTCCCAACTTGAATCCCCCGAGTTCACTGTTGCTTGCTTGCGGAGTTATGTCTTCTGCATGGTCCATATATTTTTATTAGGCAGAGATTAGGATGAAAATCATTTAAATATAAATGCACTATTAAATATTGAGAATATCAGTTTATTGCTTACCTTGTGGGTTCCTGTAAGCCCAATATTTGCAAAGCGGAGCCAGTCACCAAAAATGTGGCCCGCTATCGACTGTGGCCTGGGTCACACCCGCAGCAGCTGGAAACAGGGCGCGACTAGTTATGGGCTGCATAGCAGTTCATAAATTGAACTACTAAAACAAATCAAAATACCCTCTCAGAAATTTCATACACTCACCAAATACTACTAGAGGACGGACTCTAAGCCTCTCGGACCTTTTTCTTCTTTTCTTCCTGTCCAACTGTATATAGATGACAGCTACCTGAATCGAAACAACAAATCTGAAAATTCGCTTGGTTGTAGAAGCGACGTTTGCTCCTCCAGTCCGGCAGATATTTCACCTAAAAAAAAACACAAAGTGCCAAAAAGGTATTACAGATGGGTCACACAAAAGAACACACCCATTAAACACGAATGTGTATAATGGTCCAAGTTTACATGCATAATAAAGGGAAGCAAAGTGGGAACTCATAAACGAACAGCTTCGATCCTAGTCTTTCTCAGCACTGAAAAAAGTTGTTTAGCATGTTTTAATACATGCTTGGAGCAGGCTAAGGGAAGAAATGAGGAAGAATTTGAGCATTTTACAACAACCAGGGCATTCTTTTTTTTTTGCACGAATGCAGGAAGGTTCAGTTTTTCAGTCAAAGCCATGCGCATCATTGCAGCCACTAAATTTGTTAGCGTTCACTTTAACCACGGTTTTTGTTTTTTCACGCTCGGCGTAGTTACTTCGTCATATGAAACGCACCCTGTTATTCATCACTGCTGAGCATTTACAGGATTTTTCAAAAGTAGGGAAGTGCGCCTGGAACCACGGAAGTAAAAGCCTTTGATTCAAGCTGCTTGAAACCGCACCACCGATGCACAGTACTACTAGAACTAGCCTTTTTGCCCGAAGCATGTCGGTTTCATTTCGGCGGACGACGGCTGCGCATGCTCAATGCGGCCGCAATGAAAGCGTGTTGGTTCCAAACTTCTGATAAAGTACGTGCAGTAGACAAGATTCTGTATCCAGAGTGACCTCTTTTGGGCGGAACGGCTCCCTTTAGAGGGAGTGGGTGATCGCTAGCATGACCTAGTACCTCCCACACCTCCTACCCCCAATTACCCCCTTCGGATCTTTATCGGCTTAGTTGAAAGTGGCACCTGCCCTGGTCATTCCAGCTCCTGTTTTGCTGTGCGTTATCTATTTAATTCGCTTTTCCATTTTGTTTGGCTAACCCCCTAGCAATTTACACAATTGAGCAATATTTACTTACCGATTTCTATGGTTTCGAAATTGGCACTCATCGTCGATGAACTCCGCGGCTTTCCCGGTTTGAGGGTATCTTGAAGACCATAGCCTGCAATGAAAGTGAATTGGACTCTTTACCAGCTGCTATTTACCAGCCTTTTGGGGTGCATTTCTCACAACTCAAGAACGCGCTATGCTGCTTAATGCATTTCAAAAATGTAAGACGCAAACGAACGCATGTGCTCGAACAGCGCACTTTTTCCCACCCTCTGTGACACCTTCAGCCCTCAAAGTGCCCCTTTCTAACAAAGTTGGCTGTATAGTCACGCAGGTTGTCTGGTTGCTTATCGCCAGCGAAGAGAGCTACGACAAACGGCTCAGGTATGCAGCTTTTAACAATAGCCCAGAAGTTTGACGAACTTTTTGCGATAGGTACACCGTCATACCGTCTACGTTAACCAGCAGCAAAATAGGCTACCAAGGGGTGCATTCTGACCTGTTCATTTGCATTAGTGTCGACTATATTCCGAAGTACCTTGCACCCCCCCCCCCTTTTTTTTTTTTTCACGTTAAAGAACCCCAGCGTTCCCAACATGATTATCGCATCGCCAGGCAATTAGGGGCAAACGTAATGCTTTTTTTTTTCAAAATTTAGCACAGCGAACTAACGTGAGACGCACATTATTTTGTTTCGCGTGCCCATGCCGCTACCTCACCTGCCAGACTGAAGTGAAAATCATTCGAGTGTGCGCGAGGTTCGTTTTCCGAATTCACTTTGCACAAGGCGCGCAAAAATCGTTTCCATGCAACGAACCCGTAACATCTATTCTTCCATCAATACTGCCTGGTATATTTCACCAAACGTATCAGGCCCGTTCACACTTGCGACGAAGCGACGCGATTTCGGAAGCTATTGCCGCCCGGCGACAGTTTGTCGTTTGGTCTCGGCCAATTTGTCGCCGCGAAAGAAATCGCGTTGCTTCGTCGCAAGTGTGCACCGGTCTATAAGCAAGAAAATACTCACGAGCTGCTCCCGCACACCTTCCGCAATTCTTGTTTTCCTTGTATGTCGCTCACATTGCCCAAACGACGCCTCTGGCGCTTTAATTTGAATATCCGGCGATTAAACGGGTCTCGGTTGGACAGACCAGTGAGAAAGATATAACTCCGTCGAACAGACTACGACTGAACAAGCATGCGCCTGCGCATATACTTACGTCTACAACTGCAGTGTGCCAGGTAAACGATCCGGTGCAACGACTTGAGCTGGGTGCGCACGGGGTCCCCTCGGCAGTGGCGAGAAAAGACCTTTTGGGCCCTTGCCCTTTTTTCTTTCCCTCTCATATGGGGCGAGAAGGCAGTGGATCTCCAAGCAACTTTCCGCTGCCGCTGTCTGTGGCTCAAACCTGTCTGAATGAACAAAAAGCCTTGGGGGGATGCATCTACACAAAGAAACGTCGCACAATGCGGCGGGACACTTATTCACCCGACCTTGGGGACAGCGCCGCGGGGTTCGCCTTTTACATTCGAAAGTGAAGACAGCCTTGCCTGCTCTTGTCGACGAACAGAATGAGGAGGACTCGCGAGCAAGATTTAACATTATTTCATAAGGCGACTTTGAACGAAACTGATCGATCGTGATGCACGAATCAAGGAACGCTTCATAACCAAACATAAAATATGAGTGGCTACACGTGCAGTTTTATAGTAGTCCGAGATGTAGGGAGAAAATTTGTCAAAAACACCAGTGACATTTTTTTTTTTTTTTTGTAAACTAGAACTTAAACGTTTTGATTCACTAGTCAGAAATATGATGCTTCGATGAAAAAAGAATTCTGGGCAACTTAACCAGTCCGGCTCGTGCGTACCGAATAACTACTGCTGTGTGGTCACATAACTACAAAAAAAGTTTTTTTTTTTTCGTACATGCATGCTTTAAACAAGCGAGTTACCCCTGCAGCTTTGAGCACTGTTAGCGAACACGTACGATTACGTAATTTCTCGCCTGATCACCGATAAAGATGCCTTCGCCAGGAACGCCTTCCCACATGGAGTCCCTCCCCCGTTAAACGGCTCCGAAAATTACAGTCTCACGACTAGAAATGATCGGATATCATTTCACAGTAAATCACTGGATATTACGTAGCACGGCTAGAAACTGCTCTTTCTCTAATGTTTTCTAAAATGTTTTCTGAGTGAATCTAGCGCAATCTCTCCCCTGCCCAAACAACCACATCTTAATAGGAAATAACTTATAAGCCACAACGAGTAAAATCAATCGGCTTTATAATAGGTGTTGCTTGAAGTGTATTAAAGAAAAACATAACAATGGACACAAATCGTAAGATAAACTTTTGAAACGCGGCGTTAATAAAAAAAATCAGTAAGTGCAGTAAATAGTCTACCAGAATCAAAATGCAACAATACGTTCAAAGCAAATAAGGCATACAAGACCCAGACAGAAGTCGGTGGCTGGTACCAACAAATATATTTTACATGACCTGCTCGAGACAGTGTACCGCTGGCGTTGTCTTATTACCGCTGTTTCCAGAAAACTGCACGTGCACTGCTTGAGTACTCAAACTCTTCGTCGTCGTTTTCTACCGTCGTTGTCTTCTTCCATCGTGGCACGTTAGGAGCACACTACGAGTAACCATGTCTATTCTTCAAAATGTTTGAAGTGCGAATGCACTTTATAAGCGACCCCGAACCTTCCGCCGTCCGCATAGCAACAGCTGCGGGTGCGCGCGCTTTTCGTCTTCCTTAGCAACGGGGGGAGATGGGCGCGCGCTGCCTGGCCGCTGATATGGCACATACCCACGTGGGAGATTGGCCAGGAATAAGTGCGAATGCACTTCTTAAGCGAGCCTGAATCGTCGCGCTCGCATAGCGCCTCCTCTCCCCCCTCGCCTACTCTCCTAAAGCCCCTTTACTACTCTCCAGCTCGCAACACCCTCTCTCGGCGCGCCAGCCAGGCCACTACACTATATAAAAAAAAAACAGCATCCGGCGCCAGGTTTCGATTTGCGGACTTTGCGGCCGCAGCGCGACGCTCTACCGACTAAGCCACGGACGCGACTTTTTTTTTGTAACAGTAACTTTATTTACAAATATACAAACAGGGCCAGATGAAGTGGTTACTGAGGTTTCAGAGAACAGTGTAACATGCTATGCTCACAGAGACAAATGGTCGCGTTCGGGAACGTACAAGCCAAGAAAAAATTCAGCGTGTTTCGACAGGGAAGTGAAAACCTTTAGTAGGCAGTGCCAGCAAAGCCACGTAGTGCCGGCGTGGTTCCTGTTAGAAACACTTACAAATGGGCGATGGTGTCATTTGTTTACAGTATACGGTAATGAAGTAGGGGCAAGGGGTTGGGCGTAGAAGTTATGGAGAAAAGTCGTTAGTGAGCAGAAGTGGCCCATGGTGCTGTCGCGCTACCGGCCCTCAGATCAAGTCCCATCTCCTTTGCTGCTCTACCTTAAACTCCATGAGGGCTCGTGAGCCCCGCGCCAGTGAGTCGCGAAGCTCAGTGTCTGAATCGGGCCCGTCAAGGGCGGCCACTGCCCACTGCGCCTTCTGTACAAAGTGCCTCCACGCCGGCCGCGGGCTTTCGGCACATTCAACCACGTCGACTCTCGCCCTCCATAGCGAGTGGAGACCTATGACGTGGACGCAGTCACGGAGAAGCGGGTGCTCCGAGGCCGCCTCCAAGAACCTCAAGTTCATCCAGGTGAGCTGCCAGTACGTGTCGAAAGAGCACTGCAGCTCGTCCCAGAAATACGACGCCGTGTTGCACTCCACAAAGACGTGCTCTGCCGTCTCCCTCCTTCCACACAACAAGCAGTTGGTCCCTCCAGGAAGAAAGAAGCCCCTCACCCCCTGTCTTGCCTTAGTGGGTAGAACCCCTGTGTGAAAACGGAAGAAGAAATCCTTCGAACCAGTAGGAATGGGGAGCTTCCGCACTCGCCGGAGGACGTCACTTTTCATGCGCCCTAGAGGTGGTGAGCGATACATGGGGGGTGGAAGGATCTGTTCCACCAGGTCCCAGTACAACTTCTTGGGGACCACTGCGCACAGGTACTCCCAAGAGAACAGTCCCTGCAAGAGGGCCACCGCTGCCGCCACTTCTTTGTAAAAGCCCGTTGCCCGGTTAGTATGTGTAAACTCCGCTGTTGTTGGCAGCCAAGGGGCCAAATGTGAGGAGCCTACGTTTTGCAGAGCAGCCCGAAGGAAACCGTCACGACGATCCCGGAAGAACAAAAAACGTTGCACTGTCAGCTTGAGCTCCACGTTAACAAGCCCGAGGCCACCCGCTTAGTGCGACGCATAGTTAGTTAGTGTTAATGCGACGCATAGGCTCGTAGGTGGATCGCCAGATGAATACTGCGAACAGCCGGTGTAGCTTGGCCACTGAGCCTGCGTCGATGGTCGATACTCTGGCCACGTACAGGACGGCCGGGTATAACACGGCATTGCAAACATGTGCCCTTGAGAAAAAGACGATGTGTCGCGCTCGCCAGGGCTCCAACTTCCCACCCGCGGCTGCCAGCTTTGACTGCCAGCGGAGGGCAATGGCTCGGCCGCAGTCCAGGTTGACTCCAAGGTAGCGGGTGATGGCCTCCCTCCATCGGACTCCGTAGAGAGCTATGGTGGTTTGGTGGGCCATTCACCTAGCCATGCTCCCTCGCACTTAGAAAGATTCAGCTGAGCACCCGAAAACCGACAGAATGATTGCGCGAGCGCGACGATGTCCCTCACCTGTTCTTTCGACGAACATACGAACGCGATATCATCCGCGTAAGCCAGGACTCTTAGTTCTTCGTCGCCGAGAACTAAGCCTTTGACTGACTTCGATGCCATTGCCATTCTGCAAAGTGGCTCTATATATAATGCAAACAGAATCGGGGACATGGGGCAGCCCTGCCGGACCGACCTTCTCACGGCGATGGGGCTCCCCACCTCCCCGTTCATAATGATGCTGGTGGTGATTTCAGTATAGCAGATCTTGATCCACTCCACCATTTCGTCCCCTATCCCGCACCGATGGAGGAGCATCAACAGAAAGGCATGATAGCTACTTGGTCGAAGGCCTTTCTGAGGTCGAGTTGCAAGACAGCAAGGGGAAAAAACCCTGACTCCGCCACCTCACAGACAGTCCTCATGCGGTGTAGATTGGTGTTGATAGAGCGGCCTCTGAATCCGCATGTCTGATGTGGTCCCACCACACTACTGAGGGCCTTCTCGAGCCGTCTGGACAGTATTCGGGATAGGATTTTGTAGTCTGTTGATAGTAGACTGATAGGCCTGAAATCTTCAACACTGGGTGCCGTATCATGAGACGTTTTTTTCGGTATTAGGACCAAATTACTGCTCCGCATTGAAGGTGGCAGCAGCTTTGTGTTCTTGATGTTTTCGAATACCGACGCCAAGACTGGGCTGATCTCCTCTCGGAATACCTGGTAGAACTCCGATACGATCCCATCCGGCCCCGGTGACTTATTCTTTGGCAGTTCCTTTATAGCGTGTTGGGACTGGGCGGGGGCACCCGATCCGAGCTCCGTGGCCTCCGACATACGAGTGGTAGCGTGTATGATGCGAGCGGCCAGCCGCTGTTGCAGCCGTGAAGAAGTCCAGAAGCCGTAGGCTAACGTAACTGTTTACTTCATAGCGAGAGGTGAGCCGAAGCCAAAGAACAATGCCCCGACGGGCGAGGTTACAATACAGGACTCGAGCAGAGCGACAACATCGATTCGCTGCTCTAACAGGAATGGTTTACAACGCTTGGGAGCTCTATTTATACCCAACAGCGATAACGGTCAAACGCAACACGTGGGAACACGCACTACACTCTTTCCAGAGTTCGTAAGCTGTTCATAGCCTCGGGCACGTTGAGGCCGAGAGAGGGGAGAGAGGAGGACTCCGTTGCGATCACCGGGGCCTGCCTCTGTGTCCTTGAAGAGCGTGGAGACGAGCCGTGCAGGCAGCCGCCGAAGTTCAGCCGCCGCAGGCAGCCGCCGAATGCGCAGAGAGCGAAGCGTCTGACGAGGCTTTGTCGCAACTTGTTGCCGACATGATTGCGCCTGTTTTCGAAGGAGCACGAGTGGCTTCGCCGCACAGCCGAGCAGTGATGCGGGGAAGTACTGCGGCGCTGGCCCATTCGTAACAGCTTCTCCGCCGGGGGTCCGAGATCCCGATGGATAAGGGTCTGCAACCGTTGTCCGGAGGGATGCTGTCGAAGTGAAGTGTTCGGCAGACGCTCGACTCCAGGCCTTGGCTGTACGACACCGTGCTGGAGCTTCACTGGGCGGGTCACTGGACGAGTAGTGGCTCCCCAAGAACGTCTCTGGCTTGCTCAGGCAAGCAACAGAACAACACAGGAAGACACAACCGCATCGCCGGCAAGCGCGAAGACAAATCAACACTGAAGATCTACCAGGCTTTTAGTTGCGATAAAATACGCTAATAACTAACTACTCTAGTTATATTTTTGCCCAGCAGTACTTTAGACAAGTGACAAACCTGAAAGGTGACATTTCGCGTGATTGGAAATGTCCCACACAAAAAGAAACGTAATCGTAAAGGGGCGAAACCTGCTCCATGAAAAACAATGAAATTGAGAAAGTCAGGCGTCTACAAGCCACTTCTCGCGCTGAGAGCTGCGATTCGAGCTCCCATCATTGCTCCGAGTTTTCCCCTTGTATCGCACTTTAGGTGCGCCCGTTCTCTGAAAGAGACTGCTGCGACCGCGTGAAAAGACACCGGTCGTCTTGTTCGACAAAGGTCGAGCGCGCGGAGGAGCGAGCGAGATTTTCCAGCGTTCGAACGTAAGGCGCGCACTCCTTCCTGAAGGCGGCGTTCCCTTGGCACGATGCGAGCTCCCGGCTTTGCCCCTCGGCGTGCCCGCAGTGAAACACGCGCCACCAGTAGGCGCAGACGTTTTCCCTCTCTCCTCGTTGCCCGCCTTTTTGCGAACGCGTTCACGTTCTCTTCTCTAGGCTGATCGGTTCCCAACTTCGGCTCAGCCACAGGCGCCACCGAAATCTCAACTAGCTTTGCCCATACTGGCCTATCGTCGGGAGCATCAGCTGGGAGTGAAAAGGGCACGACATGCTCATGAGACACCTGGTAGCTTCGAACAGTCACTACCTCGTCGACCCTCGCGCTTTCGGCGACAGCCTCAGCAAGCGAACACCGAAGGGTGTTTTCGTTCTGTTTTGCGGCTGTCAAGGCTACACTAGATCCATGCTGCCCTGTCTCAAAAGACGGCTCAGCCGCCCCAGACGCCTGAATCTCTACGAGCTCGGCTGGCTGTTGCTGGAGGTCAGCTACCTGAGCTGTTGGCAGGACGGAATCGGCTTGCTCAGTGGCGAGATCGTCATGACTCCCAGCTGAGCTGTGCAAACCGCTCGCTACCTCGACTGCAGGCATTGCCACCACATCGCTCGTTTCTGTGCTACCGTCCGAAGGAACAACCTCCGTTTCAGCGGACTCGTGTTGTCTTTCGGTAGCCCCATGGTTTACGCACTCCAGCGAAACCTCGCTATCTCGCGAAATGTTCATGTTCAAGTCGGTAGCCATTCCTAAGGCCTCCCGCGAATTTGAACCGTCCGAAGTTCCGAACACTCCGCCGAGATCTCCGAAACAAACGCCGACACATTATCGCACTCAGTGGACACGTACTGCCCTCTGCCGCCTCTGCCGACAGTCTGAGCTAATGCGCCGTCGTTATCTCTCTCAGAAACCTTGACGCGCTGCTCGACCGCAACCGTCGCCTCCGACTCGCGCTCCCGAGCGTCTGCTACTGGCAGCGCTGGCACGGTGCTTTCCTCGACAACGAGGTCTTTTCCGAGCAACAACTCTAACTCGGGCTTCACTTCTTCCTGCTCGAGTTGAATTTCATGCTCTAGGTGCTTGTTCTCCCGTTGGAGTCCCTCTCGCTCGAGCCTCTTTCTTTCCCTTCGGATTGCCTCGAGGGCGTACCATCGCATCTTTTCCTCGTGTTCTCGTAAAAATTTCTCATGTTCTCGCTTCCGTTCCTCGCGTGCATGTTTCCGTCTCTCGAGCTCCTCACGCTTGCGCTCAGCCTCTGCCTCTGCAGCCTGACGCTTAGCGGTCTCCCTGTCATTGAAAAGCTCAATGCACTCCGACAGCTCGTCATCGTCAGCGCCAACAGCGAGTATAGCCTGTATAAGCTCTGGCTCTCTCAGCGCGTCCGTAACATCCAAGCGAAACTCTTTTGCAAGCTCCAACAACTGCGGTTTGTTCAACGTTTTCAAATTCATGGCCGGTCTAGAGTACTGCTTTCCCACTGCTCCAAAAATGTTTTGCGCGATTAACCCACGCGACAAAAACACACGCCCTACCAGCTATCCTCAGAAGCCTGGTAAAACTCAGTGAAGAAAAGTCCCGCACTCACCCTTGACCGCCGTATATTCTGCGAAGTCCGAAGCCGCCTTGACGTCCGTGGTGTTGGGTCTCGCACCGCTGGCCTCAGGTGTTACGAAGTTGCCATCCCACCGCTGCCAACCAGTTGTTGCGACCGGGCGGGGGCACCCGATCCGAGCACCGTGGCCTCCGTCATACGAGTGGTAGCGTGTATGATGCGAGCGGCCAGCCGCTGTTGCAGCCGTGAAGAAGTCCAGAAGCCGTAGGCTAACGTAACTGTTTACTTCATAGCGAGAGGTGAGCCGAAGCCAAAGAACAATGCCCCGACGGGCGAGGTTACAATACAGGACTCGAGCAGAGCGACAACATCGATTCGCTGCTCTAACAGGAATGGTTTACAACGCTTGGGAGCTCTATTTATACCCAACAGCGATAACGGTCAAACGCAACACGTGGGAACACGCATTACACTCTTTCCAGAGTTCGTAAGCTGTTCATAGCCTCGGGCACGTTGAGTCCGAGAGAGGGGAGAGAGGAGGACTCCGTTGCGATCACCGGGGCCTGCCTCTGTGTCCTTGAAGAGCGTGGAGACGAGCCGTGCAGGCAGCCGCCGAAGTTCAGCCGCCGCAGGCAGCCGCCGAATGCGCAGAGAGCGAAGCGTCTGACGAGGCTTTGTCGCAACTTGTTGCCGACATGATTGCGCCTGTTTTCGAAGGAGCACGAGTGGCTTCGCCGCACAGCCGAGGAGTGATGCGGGGAAGTACTGCGGCGCTGGCCCATTCGTAACAAGCGCTTTTGACTTCTTCGACCGTGATGGGGTTGTTTATGACGGCCCTAACGTCCTCTGGGACCTTGGGCAGCTCATCGAGGACATCCGGCGGAGGAACATCGGGAACAGCGCGCGAGAACAGCTTCTCGTAGTAGTCGCCGAAGGCAGCCGCCACCTCCCCGCTCCCACGAGCGAGCCCACTAGGGTGGTTGACCTCGGAAATCGTTTTAGTGGCAGTCCTTGCCCGCTCGAAAGCACCTCAACGAGGTGCCCCACCAAGCGAAGCCACGGACGCGACGTTGATATCAGTGTTAGTAACGCGCCTTATATCTTTAACGCATTCAAACTACGTCCTCAGCGGCGTGCGTTGGCGACTCAGCGGCGTTATAGCGGCTTGATAACTGCGTGGTGTACACGTGATACTACAAACCCGCTAGTTCTGCATTCTCTCACGTGACTGCGCCTCCTCTCCCTTCACTCCGGTCGGCGCTTCGCAGCTGCGGTGCGCTGCGGTGCGGTGCGCTCCTCCTCTCGAACATACACGTTAATTCACCAAGATTTCCGCAGAGGGACAAACGAGGCGTGTTAAGCCGAACGTGATCACGAGGGGGTGTTAATGTAACTAACGGGCAAAATGCCACCAAACTTCAACAAACTCCCCCTCATAGCATCACCCCGTGCTTCGCACTTCCTCATACTCCCCTTCGGGGAAATGCGGGGGAATTTTTTTGCATCGAAATGCCTGTGAACCGAGAAGTCCGTGCATCGGAAAGCCCGTGCGCCGAAACGTGCTTCACCGAAATGTTCCAGACCCGGTCACAGCAGTAACAGGGAGACACTGTGATCGGATGATTCGTTTCATATTAGCTCGATGGCATAGGCGCCAACCAAGTGGGCGCTGAAAGGCTTGATCTTCCCGCCCTCTTCCCTCCACCCTCCCCATTTTTCGAGAGCTTCGTGTCTTTGGGCCGCACACGAGGATGGGAAAAATATGGGTATGTAACTTTTCAACAACAAACGCAGCTGAAGGTGTTAAACGAAGTTCGCGTAATTCGAGGCTATATATTGCCGTTCGGCTGATTATCAGGAACGAATACTTCCTAATCGTCTTGCCCTGGCCTGTGTGAAGAATTCTGGCTTTGAGTTAGCACAATGTCTGCAAGGCACAAAATGGGAAAAAAGGAGTCATTTCAATTACATTTGAACCAGGATGTAACGAACTTCCATGTGACTAATTCCTGGATTTAACAACATTTTTCAAATCCCCATTGCCAACCCCATTGAAAACGATGCGTTTTCGACCTGATCTTTATATAACGAAGGCACGGCAACAGTTACACCTTGATGTAACGAATTTGCTACGCTGACGAGCCATTGTTTTTTGCACTTTTTCTGAAAAATTGGCTGGAAATATGCACTAATTTACAGACCATTGCCCGCACTGCAAACTACCGTGCGTTTCCAATGTGAGTGTGGTGTCGGTTAGGTGCTAGGCCCAGCTGTCGGTGTGTATAGTCGCGCGTCTCCACTGCTTTCTGAGGTGTAGGTTCGTTGGTGATGAGTTCTGCTACTAGAAAACGAAAAGCTTTGTCTTTTCAAGACAAGCTCGCAATTTCAGGTGCCGTCTCCGCCGGCAAGTAGGATCAACGTTGTCGTCCGGTACAGTAGCCCAGCTAGCACATTCTCAAAAAGTTTGAGTGCAGCAATTAAATAGCATCAAGTTCACGAAAAGGCGCCCTTTCAGCATACGTTTGTTCCTTGAAGCTGGTTAAGGCAGCGAAGAATGTCAAAAGGCAAAATTGATACTTAAGTTACGCTAGCGAATACAGGGGCAAATGACCTTGATTCTTTGGATTGCCGTGTACTGAAAGACTTCGTGGGAAAGCAGAAGCCGCAAATAGCGCATTTTTTCACTGTGAAACAAATTCCTGAAGGGATCGTTCACGATCCCTGATGTCAAGTATATTGATTTATTTTCTGATTCATTTACGCGTGCCTTAAATCGAAACTTGCATATAATGAAGACCTGCATGTAATGAAAAATTGAATTTTTATCATCTTCGTTACATCCAGGTTTAACTTTACGGGTAACTGTATTTTAACGTGGTGCGCGCTTTTACATGGCGGATAAACCTATACTTGCATAAAAATTGATGAATTGATTACGTCTGCCGCAAAGGAAAGTTTTCAAAGTTTCAATTTCGTCTCCTAAATATTTTTATGAAGTTTTATCAAAGGTAATGCAGTTGTCAAACATTATAGCTTTTGCAGTAAATTAACAAGACCGCAGCAGCAGTCGTCAAAGTATTTAGGCAGCAATTGTGCCCGTTAGCGCAGCGCTATGGGGAGGAATTGGAGCGACAGTGGAGTGCAGTTTATATACGTAGACGTTAAAAGTTGAAATCCACTTTAGAAATACAGTTATGCGGCTACAAAGGAAGGCTGTACAGCTTGGTTAGATACTTCGCAAGGGAATAAAAATACTTCGCAAGGGTTCCGGCGCTTGTCTTCACCTTGGGTCCAGCGCCCATCGACATCATGCAGTCTATTTCCCGACTAAACTTATAACCAGGAGGCTAGCCGTTTGTAGCGTGAGCGTAGGGTATCATCATTTGTGAGCACTTACGCGCTCGTATAGGCTCGAGGCAGGAGCACGGATGTATGGTTAGCAACCGCCACCGACATGTTACGGAGAGGAAGACGTGAAACGAAGATGTATTTACAAGGCGTATTCACACCCGCTGTGGTGGCTCAGTGGCTAAGGCGTTGTGCTGCTGGGCACGAGGATGCTGGTTCCATTCCCGGCCGCTGCGGCCGCTTTTCTGATGGAGGCGAAAAGCAAAAACGCCCGTCCGTACGAGATTTTGGCGCACGTTAAAGATCCCGAGGTGGTCAAAATTAATCCGGAGCCCTCCACTACGGCGCGACTCATCGTCTCCGTTGCATCGCCGCGTTAAACCCTACAATCCATCAACCAACAAGGCGTATTTACAGAACAGAAGGCCCGCGCAGACCAAGAACGCCAGAGCTTCGTCTACTTCCTTTTCAATATGTACACCTCAGAGTCGACCTGAGCGCGCCCAGCGTCTTGTTTTGGCTACAATTAAGCACATGTGCGAGCAGGCTAGGCACTGGCGTTCGTGTATCCTTCCTCTGTGGCTGACGCACCATAACAATACTGTTGTACTTTATATGGCTAATACGAAACAAAATAACGCGAAACTGCGGTGTCGTAGTTTCGCGTTGCATGCGCAGGGCAACTCTGGCTTTCACTGTAGGTGGGAGTTCGTTGCAAATCTACCAGATCATCCAATGGGTGTTAATTCGATCGCCGCATTAATTGATAAGAAGTAGGTCTCACATTTTTGTTTTCTGCTTTAATAGCGCAGAATTTGCGGTGCAAACGTGACAGGGATGTAAAAATTACACGTAAAACTATCAATTCCTATTCATTTTTCCAGTATTACTGTTTTTAAAAATAAATTTAGCTTTATGATGCTTACTGAAAATAGTTAAAAGCGTGTTTTCGTGTATATTTGAAGTAACCTACATTTTACTTGCAAATCGTTGTTTCCCGGCAACAAGTGTGTTTCTCGATGACGCGAAACACCTTCTGCTGCTCTGTGTTGTCGCTCTTTCTTGCGCTCGGTGCAGATGACAGACAAGAACAGGCTTTTGACGGACTTCCCCTGCGGGTCTTGAGAGGGGGAGCAAGCCCCCACCCACCGCGCGCACCCGCATGAAACACGCCTTGCAAAACGAGGGGAGGGGCGGTGGGCAACAATAGGACTGGTCATGAATGGGACCGGTTGTTGACGGAGCTATTCGGGTCCTTCAATGTCTCTGATTGAATTGAGGGAACAAAGGCAACTGAGGGGAAAGTCGCCTTCTCTGGGAAATGTTTAGCGCGGACTCGAAGCGACCAAAAACCACAAGTGGTGCCCGATATTGGGGCTGTAATTTATCCTCCTCAACATGCTGGCGGCTGGGCTCATAACACAAAATAAACACGCGCGCATACACACTTACAACCGTTGTCTCAGCACATTTCCGGCGTCAAACTGCGGTCAAGCACTGAAATAATGTGGCTGCTATTTTTAAAAGCATTGACGTAGCCAGGATTTTATACAGGGGGAGGGGGGGAGTTTGTTAGCCTCCCTTCCCGCCCTCACCCGTAAAGCTTACCCACTAAACTGCATTTCTGTCTCTTCGTCATGATGTCTGCTAAGAACAGACAGTTGGTTTCATTCGCCTAGAGCGTCCTTTTTCTTTATTTCAAGCCTAATTCGAGATAGCTAGGTGATTGTGTATTGGCGGTGAGCGCGAACACAGGCGGCGCTGCGAAGCGCGCTTCCGTGACGTCAGCTTAGGGATTATCGCATTTGTCGTCTGCTTCACTCAGGATCGCTCTCCCTGCTGTTTCTTTGCGCTCAGTCAACGTCTGATGCTTGTCCGCACCAGAATTGGCGTGTGGGTAACTTTTTATCATAATAATAGGCTTAAAATCGCATACACTAGCTCATGGTGTCAATTAAAGTATAGTTTTGGATACCGCTACGGGAGAAACATTGCCGGCGCCACCCCATTCCTTGCGAAGCCGGTCCTGTGCGGAGCGCGAACAGTCGGAGCTAGGCGTCAGCTTCTCATGTAAGCATTCGAACAAAAGGAACAGTCAGCTGCTAATAACCGACAACAGCGAAAATGGAAGACCAAAACAAATTCTAGGCCTTCAGGGCTGTCGGCTTTGGCAGAAGGCATCACGATTACCGGTAATCATATGTAAGGTAAAACAGTTTTTCCAACCTTGCCGAACGCTCGAACGCGTTTTAATTGTCACATCACTTTACGTTGTCAAGGCATGAAAGTTTGCCGACATGCACTATAGACTGAAAAAACTGTAGGTTGAGTTCCAAATAATAACCCAGTGTGTATATACGCGCGTGCTGATTCTATACCAGGCATCTAACCAGAGATTTATTGAGAAAAACGAGTCACGTCTTCGTTAAATTTATAGTAACACATATATGTTTGTTAAGACCTGGAGGGATATTTCGGAACATTTTGCACAGCCATATTTTCCCGATATTCGGATATGCGTTATAGGAAAACTGCACTCAAGAGGAGGAGGAGGAGTAAGAGGAGGAGGGGAAAACTTTGTTTAACAATTAAATCGATCTGGTTAGTGGGCCGGGTCCTCAGGCCAGGACAAGAGAGTAAAAGTAATTTTCTTCAAATCATAGAACGCCACCCAGAGTAGAATAGGGTTTGTTCTTCGCGCATGGAAGGGTTGAAAAGCAATAAAGAGCTACTTGGAGTTCTTCTTCGGTTTCGAGTCTTGTAATATATGCAGATATACTATTTATTACGTTAGTTAGCGAGTATATCATGCCTTGAACACCGTAATCATGTCATCATTGTTCGAGTTGCGAGATAGTTCGTTATGATAACGATATAATTACGATATAAATTCGGAGCACAAAAGCCGCCTTCGAGTACTGTGGACCACGTTGTTTAGGGCGCGATCGCGGTGGCGTAGCACAAACCTTTTCATTGTATTTGCATGTGAATAAACAAAGCGCGCTGCGGATATGCACCTTCTTGCACGCAGCCGTAATGAAAGCCAATTTGTGAAGAAGGGAATGTATGTCATACAAAATGAAGGAAATATCCACACGACCTTTGTGAGGCTCCCAAACATCCCGAAACCTCCTAATAAGAAGTTGGTGACGGCGCAGAAAAATTAATGCTTTGAGAAGAAAAAAAAAAGCAAGAAACATTAATCCGATACAAGACAACAACGAAAGAAACAGATGAAAGCCCCTTTATTTCCTGCTGTGCGATGAGCGTGTAGAGGCCGCTGCTTGGTACGTAGTATTAGACTGTTGAGTCTTCATAGGAGCATCTCAAAAATACTGCAGGGAAGCCTACGCATTTTGAATACTTATCGAGAAGCTCTGATCGCTGATTCTCACGAATAAGCAAGAAAAGACGAGTTACACACGATCTCCTGACCGATACTCTGAAGAAAGTTGTTCTCTATCTATTCGTATGTTGCAAACTTGTGGGGGATACAGCTTCAAATTATTCAGATGCGTCAGAAGCTGGCAAAATAACTGAGTCGCTAGAAATACGCTTTTTAACGCACTACAACAACGAAGCGGGCGATTTCTAGCCCAGGCACTGTTGCCCCTCACAAGCGGAGTGTAGCAGACGACAGCGGCGCGAATCCCTAAGCCGACGTCAGAGCCAGGGGGCGCCACTCAAAGATCTCACCGCCAATACTCTTCAACCAATTTAACAATGTAACAAGCGGGGACCTTATTTCAGGTCATAACATATAAGTTACGCCAGGGCTCGCGAGTTGAAGAAGTGGAAGGGGTTCGGACACAAGCACGGCACATTTACGCATTCGGAACAATTTCAAACAGCTGCCTCTCCCTGCACATTGACTAGAGCTCTGATCTTTCTAATGACAGGGGCCCAAACAGACATCTGTCCTCCTTAATTGTCTCTCCAGTCATCGACCAAGGCTTGTGATACTTCATCGAACCTAGTTTCCATGGCGCAACGCATGCTTTAGGAGCTGTGACGGTAGGTAACGGAGGTTGCATGAAGGCTGCGGAAAAGATTACAACAAAAAGCTGAGAGAGGCACGCGTCGATCGCGGAAAAAAAGATAAAAAGGTGGCCTCTTTGGTACAAAAAAATATATACGTGACTGGCTGAACGAGCATGTGGCTTCCAGCTATATGCTATTAGGAATTGTTGGCCCAACCTGCCCGAGCTGCTCAAACGATACGGAAGTTGGCCGCGGAAGACACGCCAGAGATATCAGAATCGGTGGCGACACGCCGACGGCACGAGATGCAAAGTTCCATATATGTGAAATAGGGAAATAACCCGAAATATCCTCATCCTTTTAGTATTTCAAAATGGTGAAGAGGGAGCGAGAAGAACCAAGCGGTACGCGCTGGAGCCTGGAAGCGTTATCTGGCGCGTGCGATTCACGTTTACACGAAATACCCGTCCTAGATGACCCCCCCCCCCCCCCCCTCCACCGCCCCACCTCCCTCACGAGATATTTCGGGGGGAGGGCGTGTTTTGACCCCCTGTACCCCTGAGGACTTTGGTAAAAGCCAGTTGTCGTATTGTGCAATTAGTTTGAACATTTATTTAATGCTTCAAGCATAACATTACTCTGCCGTTGTAACTTAAATGTTATGCTTACGTTCAGATTTATTATGTTACCTGACAGTATTACCTCGAGCATTTTAATAACGTTAAATTTCTAAAGTTACTTCAACGTTATGCCTTGAACATTGTAATAATGTTGCAATAAAGGTGTTACCTATAACGTTGCTGTGCGGTTGCTTCCTAACATTATAATAATGTTTACATTTTTACATCCCATTAATGTTCTGCCGTGAACATGCTCTGAACGTTATTATAATGCTTGAATTTTTACATTACTTTAATGTTGAGTCCTGAGCATTGTAATAACGTTACCATTTCTAACATTGGTCATAAGTTGTTTCCTGAACATGCCCTGAACGTTGTTATAATATTTGTATATTTACATTACTTTAATGTTGAGTCATAAGCATTGTAATAACATTAGCATTTCTAACATTGGTTTTAAGTTGTTTCCTAAACGTTAAATAAATGTTGGGAACAAAACGTTAACATACATGTTTGTTTTCAACGTAAAAATAACGTTTCTAACATAACATAAACATCGAATGTTTTTTTTAAACGTTGCACAAACATTGCCACGTAACATTTAACGTTATTTAAACTTTCGCAACTTCCAGATAACGTTATTCTAATGTTCTGTGCTGCATGGGACCATGCTCGCCTCCGCGCTTCACTGTACCCTTCGAGGTTTCTCGTCTACCGGACGGAGCATTACGCCAGCCAACAGTGTTCGTGGTGTGTTGTGTGCGACGGAATCGACCACAGTGGAACTACTCTTCTCTACTCTTTCCTCACCTTTCTAATCTTTACTTTTCTTTCTCCTATCCTATTTCCCAAACTATTCCCGCTTCCGGACTGTGTTAAATGCAGGCGAGCTCCCATGAGAGCTTAATAATATCCCCAGTCCATTTATTTTCCTGCTTCCGTTAAAAAGAAATCACTTCCCCCTGATTGCTTTTTTCCTCTGATTTTTTTCCTGGTGGCTTCCCCTGTATTCGCACATGCGCTGTTTCTGTACATATCATTTGTGTGTGCTAAAAGAGTTCAGTTGATATGCAGCGCTAGTCCTGTGTATTCTTTTCTTTGGTGTCCCGTCTGTACAGCGCTATTTTAACATGTTTCACACGCCCCCCCCCCCCCCCCCTCTGTATGCGTCAGCTGATTGTTTTCGCAATCTGTTGAGGTGCTCTTTACAACTACTTGCTGTTCTAGCCAATGGAAGTTCAAACCGGACAACGCTTCCAAGACATGCATGTAAATGGAAATCGTATTTGTGACTGCACTTTATGCTAAACAAACATTTCTTTCTGTGCCTGTTCCTGCGCCTGTCTACGAGGCCCCTGCAGCACGTGTGTCAGCTTTTTTCTCCAGTTGAAATGCTTTTAGGTAGTGGCCCTTGCATTAGCTTAGATTCAATAACCGTGAAATACCCAAGCCTAATATTAGTTATGTGCATCAAGAAACTCTCTCAAGAGATTTTTCGTTTTTCTAGGTACGCTTAGAAGATTTGTCATTGATTGTATGCTTGGGGACGTCACACAAGGTACATGATTAATGTTGTCCGGTTATATTAGGTCGCAATAATTCTATTTAATAGCAGCTTAAACAAAATGTCGATAAAAGCAAACCAGAGACTAGATGATATCATGTAGAACGCGCATTTCCATTCTGGGTTTGTGGAACTATAGCTTTCAGTACTTCCAACTACAAAGAAAGTAGTGCAAGTGTTCATTAGTCGCTGCAGGGCTCTTTACCTTTTAAAATTCCATGCCCCCTCTCCCAGAATAGAGAAAGAGGAACATTGTGTGAGGAACTATTTCCAGCAAAGCTATGGCAGGTTTAAAGCCAATAAACAGACAGGGTTAAAAGCCAAAAAACCTTTTTGAAGAAAAAACAATTTCATGATAAAAAATCTAAGCACTGGAGAAGAGGAGAAGAACGAAATAAACAAATACAATCAGAGGCAGCATAAAAGAGCAAAAAATGAACAAAGCAAATGCAATTCTACGAGGCAGTTAGTCACAAAAGCTTCCACGAAGAAGCAGACACTTCAGGAGAAATTTAAAAAAATTAGAAATTATGTACCCTATTTACATTATGTACACAGAAATTCAGACATATTTCAGTGGTTTTAGACAAGATGGAGCTGAAGTCACAAAATCAGTTCTTGCCTTGAAGAAGCAGATTGCAGTGATTAAGAGAGAAAAACAGTCACAGGTGCTGTAGGGGTGTTACCAGCATGCAGCATCCTTCGTTTGCCCATTTTGTCATTTTGCCTGCTTCTTTTATGCCTATCTTTTTTTCGGCCATGGTGCTGTCTTTGTACTGGCCATTTCCATGCCATGTTTTTTTTTTCTCCCGAATTTTTTATCCTATATTTTATGCCAGTCCTTTCCTTTCCTTTCAAGTTTCCTGTTCCCATTTCCACATGTAGCACAGCCAGCTGGACAGTTCTTCTTCTTCTTTCCTTGGTTAACCTCCCTAGCTTTCTTCTACAGTTTCTTCCTTTCTTTGAAGTCGCACATTAGGTCATCTTCGCCTTGCTCTTACCATCACAAACTTCCCTAGAGGTCTGGTGGTATTACTGGTGGTAAAATAAAATTTGTTGGATAAGAATTGCTTGTACATATGACCCTCTTGCTTTTTCTGAGTTTATTTTTGGTTCTGATACACGGACTGATGGCATTGCGATGGCCCATTATTTTTGATGAAAATAAGAATGCTGATGACCACAATCTGAATGAGCATTAGCCAGAACTTTCATAATCAGCTACAGCATTACTGGAACCCAGCTTCGGTAATGCAACTTCGTCATCATCTTTGTTGCTGTGAGCACGCTGGAATGGAAGTGTGGAAATTCTACAAGGTCTGGTGTGGCACCTTTGTGGCCACTGGTTTGATATTCGCATAAATGAGAAGGCTGTGCTACACATATGAAATTCCTTCGTTCTATCGCGTATCGCATTCGCATATCGCATTCCTTCCTTTTATCTAGTGTATAACGCTGAAGAACGTCTCCAGATGGCCCTGGCTGAACCGATACGTGCAGATGTAACTGTCGCAAATAATAAAATTGAGAGTTCAATTTATTGTCGGCTTTCTTAATGACTGCCATATGCAATGCACATTAAGTGTTTGAATACTCGATATTAGCGATTGATAGTCTCATGCTAGGCAGTCTGATTCACCTGCAATAGTTATTTTTGGCAACTGTTTCAAAATTAACCACTATGATTGAAATAATGAGCGGCAATAACAATTTATAGGTGCACTCAAATTAATTCACTTTTCAAGGGAGACGTATATCCATCGTCGACTTCGCCTTGCACAAAATACACGACGGTCCCATCGCGACCCAAGAAAGCGCATATGTGTGTTACTTCAACATGCTTCCTAGGCGGTTTCTGTTGACAGACAGATTTCCGGCCGAACCCGCAGGCATTTCAGGCAAAACTGCCTGCAGGCGGGGTGGTCCTGATAATTGGGCGTGAAGAGAAGTGGCCGTTTCCGTTCATTGGCGAAGGCACCCAGGGAAGGACAAAATAATTTTCTTAACGCCCCACCACACGGGTGCCCATCTCACATGAACGAAGTTTACTCCTCCCCCACCTCCACATGGGCCATATGAGAGCAGAGGTGCAAGTATACGTAATTAAACAACGTCGCTGATCCGCCGAATTTAAGAAATGTGTCATGCAAAGCATCAAATATATTCCCTGTTATGCGTGGGTTCTGTTGGTATGCCAGATTCAAAGAATACGCATGAGTGGCACGTGGCATGGGCTGCTTCTATAGTGAACTAGAATGATCTAGTGGCGCGAACGGCGAGGAAGGGGTGTGCTCTTCTGTGTAGAAAACACCAGGCGGCGCTGCTGCGCTCTCTTCGAAAGGCGCCGCCGCGGCAGTCGCTGTACTTAGGCGATCTGCAGTTGTTGTGGCTGTCGTTGTTCCGATGTTGGGTAGTAATTAACCTTTACAAAAAAAAAAAAGCTACTCGCGTCTGGCATCCCCGTACCTTGCTAGGAACGTTTTATTGCAAATCTGCCCGTTTGAGCGGTAGGGAAACGGCTATAAATCGTGTTGTTTGGTGTCGTCTGCTACCTGCGCAGATGATCGATACGAGCGTACGCGTTCGATGTGCTGCCGGCGGACAACTGGTATGTTTAATTCTTTACGAATGGATTTACTTTTTTTGTATTTACTGTAATAAAGTCCCGGCATGAACCTACTCGTGAATTTGCCTCTACAGAAGCAAATTATACCCAGTATTCACGCGTCCAGTAGCACCCGGCTGATTTTTTCAGCAGCAAAGTTTGCAATGAACAAATTACCTTTAGAGGAAGCTTTCCCCAGGCACTTAGGGCTGAATGCGGCGTTAGCACGTGCAATACATCACTAAACGCCGTAGCCGTCATGGCCCCTTTGCAGGCCGAACTGCTGTCAGCTTCTTGCAGCACACTGTTTGCAACAGCTGGGGAATCTATTTCCCCAAGGACGTTTTGATCGCCGGCAAAATTTTGCCGGCACCCGAGCTTTGAAGGAAGCTTGACTTCTTGAAGATGGCTAATTGTGAAAGCATCCCATTCCACAAAACTTGCGCCTTCATTTGATGAGCCCTGCGGAGAGAGAGAAGTCTCGGTGGCTGGCGCACCTCATCTTTTTCGGCTCTTCAGCTTTGTCGCTTCTTGCTGACTGCCGAAACTGGAACTCTTTTTTTTTTTTTTTTGCCCGCCTTTTTCTTTTAGGCTTCCGCCTGCATGCTCCGTACAGAATTCGACGCACAGTAGGCAGGATGGTAGGTACAGCACCTGGAGCCAGTGACAGCTTCCCGCGTGCAAGTCGCACTTCACAGCCGTTTATTACGTGGATTTAATCCCGCAATATATATGCACTCGGGCCCAAAGTGGCGCTCACCGACGGCTAAATTTATGGTCAAGAGTTTGTCCAGTCTTCCCCAATTTTGTTCCCACTTTTTACGCAGTTCATCGTCCATTGGAGCGGCGAACAAAGACGCCTTGGGAGCACCTGGGTAACCACTGTGACAACCCGGAGCAAAGGAATAGGTGTCCGTCCTTCGTTTTGACATCGCGGCTACCCGGCGCCTGGCCAACCTCTATTCGACAGCACTCGCAATAACTATTTTTCTGACGATTAGATACCCCTTGCTTCTGTAGGGGAACATCACGGAAACGTAAAACACGCAGAAAATGAAAGGCCGGCCTCGACCATAATTAGACGGAGAGTCTGCCCGACCGAGCGCCGCCAACGCATCGCACATCCCCTCGTGTCGTCTGCGCCGCTAGCAGACGACACAGCGCTACTTTGTTTGTAGCCGTTGCCCGATGGCTCAAACGGGTCTGATAAGCAACAAAACGTTCCTAGAAAGGTACAGGGACAACAAAAGTGAGCATCTTTCTTCCGTAAAGGTTAATTACTGTACCACACTAAAAAACGGCAGCGGCAATAGCTGGCGAGCGCCCCAAGCAACGGCCCATTCAACCGCGGTACCGTTTTCGGAGAAGGCGCAGTGGCGCCCCTGGCGGCGGTAGACGCGCTTTGCTTCAGCCTAACCGCCGCGCGTGGCGCTGGTGTGCCCCGCCCGAGGAGATCCCGAAGCGGCGCGCGTTGATCGACGTGCCGCTATGCTGCTGTTCGGCGATTCACGCTGTGTTTTGACGTTTTTTAACCGCTGCACATGGTCTTTTTTGTGTGTAATTACAAGAGGAGTCTTGCAGGCACTGCACTGATCCTTAAGTGTTCTTGATTCTGTCTTTTATTGGTAATACGGACAGGGTGTTATGCGTGCGACGGTCTCTAATTGCAGAAGGGCCATGGCTCATGCAGTTTAAAAGGATTGTGCAGTATTGTGGGGTGGGACTGCACCCCTAATAAATTTATGTGATTGCTAGAAATATTTTATATTTGCGGTTTCTTTTACCCTGCTTTTATTTGTTGAGTTCCTAACTGTTCATAATTATCTTACGTCTGCAAGACGTGGGCAGTACATTTCATGAACTTGTGCATTTCTAAAGCGCTAATTATTTTATGTTAATGGTAACCAGCGTTCTAATGAACTGTGCACTTTTAAAATGATCGCGCGATAAAGTGTGCCATGTGGTGCTTTTCTTAGAACTACGTACGCGTTGCGAATGTTGATGCTTTTCGCTGACTTGAGTGAAGTTTTTAAAACTTATCGTGTGTGTTGCGTGAATTATTGCACTGCAAGGGCCCGGGCCAGGTAGCACGCATTTTCTCGGGCCCGGGCCAGGCTCGGGCTTCAACAAAAATATTTTGGGACGTGCTTGCCCGAGCGCATGCACGCAGTGTCTTTGTCATGGTTGATGCCAAAAAGCTTAAATGAAAAACAAAAAAATCAAAGTGCGAGGTCACTGCGGCGCCGTTAAAAATATCTTTCGCTGATACTATACTCAAAAAATATTTTCTATGTCAGGATATATATATATATATATATATATATATATATATATATATATATATATATATATATATAGTAAAAAATGGGTATAGCTTCTAACAAAACTGTTTATTGGTCGACGTTTCGATCGGATGCCGATCTTTCTCAAGACAACATTTCGTATTTCTGTGCACGTATTTATAAGCTCGTCGTCCAACGACGCCGAAAAAAGAGAGAGAGGGGGGATTTGGGGAGAGAGGTAGCAACAAACACGCTCTCGGCGAGGTGAGGTGAAGGTTTGCAAAAAAGAGAGAGAAAAAAAAAGAGAGAAAAAAAAAGAGAAAACGCAAAACCAAAAACAAACCTAAACATGCAGAAAAGGGAGAGAAGTACACAACTCTTTCAAAAACACTGTCCTCCATCGTTCGTCAGCTTGTAGAACGAGTGACAGGTAGCGCCCACTTCAGAGGGGGGCCGCTCTGCTTAAGAAACGAAAGCGCAAAGCAGTAACAGGGACGCTCTCACACCATCACTGGGAGGCACAGAATTCTAATGGTCACTGACCTTACGGGAAGAGTTTACAGGAAGCGGTCGCAGCCGCACACATATCTCAGTGACGCCAACCCCACAAAACAAACAGGCAGGCTCGTTAACAGTGTAGGTACGATCTCCGCACTGTGGCTCAAAGCATGCACGATTCTGCCTACCGGCAGGACGGGCGAGTGCCATTCATCATTCTTAGCTCTATTCTTCTGCCCTGCCCGGGCAGCCGACAGGGTCGTCCCTGACCATGAACCAGGGAGAAGGAGCTTAACTAATCCTCTAACCGCACGCGGGAGTCGCGCGGGTCCTTTGTTGGAGTAAACGGCGGCGGGCGCCTCGATGTTGTTTGTGGCATATGCCGCCTGTGCGGACACCCCAGGAAGGGAATAAATAAAATAAGAATAGCTTGATTACTTGTTTAAACAACACAGAGACTTAATTTAGATAGGGGATTATTCTGCAGCCAGATTATCAACAGCATGTATAGACGACATAATGCCCGGGCTAACATTCATTCCTGCCTTTACGGTGTTGAATTTGTAAATAATGTAAGATTCACGTTGTTCGCGTTCTCTTGTAGTAGAAAATCCACTCTGTAAAAGTGTGACCCTGATGGAGTCGAACGGGTGGTTTTCGGAGTTAATATGTCGTGATAAGGGTAGATCCGGGAGTGAACGAACATGTGCGCGATGGTTGTTGAAGCGCATGCGGAATGCCGTGTCCGTCTGGCCAATGTATTGGATGCCACAAACACCGCACTCCAGAAGGTACACCACATTAGGAGAGTCGCAGTCGAGTGTCGCGTGAATTAGATGCTTGAAATTTGAGTTGGTGCTTTCTGCCACCGTGGTTGTCTGCATGTGTTTACATACGCGGCACCGTGCTTTTCCGCATGGTCGACACCCACCCTTGGGTGCCCTCTCAGTTTTGGCGTGTACGAGGTAATCTTTAATATTTTTGGGGCGCCTGTATACGACCCGAGGAGGGGTGGGGAAGATTTTCGAAAGCCGTTCACTCTGTTGTAGCATGTTGAAGTGCTTTTTCAAGATTTTGTTTATGTTTGGGGAGTTGCCCCCGAACGTCAAAACTAGGTTGCCTCTCCCCTTCTGATTTAGTTCCCTTTCATGGTGCAGCAACTCTTGGCGATCAAGGTTGACCGCTTTGCAAATAGCGTCGTTGACTATGGGTGGTGGGTATTGTTGCTTCGCGAGTACATTGCGCAAGTTTTCTGCGTTTGCTTCGAAGTCCTCGGTGCGGGAACAAATTCTCCTAAATCGGTGGGCCTGCGAGTATGGGATACTCGTTTTGCAGTGGCGCGGATGACAACTGTCGAAGTGCAGATACTGCTGCCTATCGGTAGGTTTTTTGTACACGGTAGTGATCAGTTCTCCTTTGTCTGTATTTATATGCACGTCAAGGAAATTGATTTCCGTGGTTGAATACGTATAAGTGAATGCGATGCTTGGATGGGCCTTGTTGAAACACTCGATGAAGTCGATTAAGTCATCCTCCGTACCGGTCCAAATAAGGAATACATCGTCCAGAAAGCGTTTGTAAAAGAATGGCTTAATTTCGCGGGTTGATAGAAATTTTGTTTCGAGATCGTTCATGAATATATTAGCGTAGTTGGGTGCCATTCGAGTACCCATCGCAGTGCCGTTTATTTGTAGGTAATACTGATTGTGGAATTCAAAGCTATTTAATTCCAGCACTAGCTTGGTCAAAGTTTCAATGACTTGTGGGCTTGGCGACTCATGGTCCCGATGTATGCTATAGGATTCAACCAGGGCTTCAATCCCATCTCGGTGAGGTATATTTGTGTACAGAGAAGTTACATCTAGAGTTACAAGGAAGGCGCCATCAGGGATTTTTATGTTGTCGATTTCCCGTAGGAAGTGGTTAGTATCACGAAGATACGACGAATGGGTAGCGGGTATTTGCTTAATCAGGGAGTCTATGTAGCTTGATATTGGTTCGGTGAGAGTGCCTCTTCCCGAAATTATTGGCCTACCAGGGTTCCCTTCTTTATGAACTTTAGGCAGCATGTAAAACCTTCCTGGCGTTGCGTGTGCTGCTGTGAGTGCTTTACAGAGGCGTGGCTCTATTTCCCCAATTTTGACAAGATTATTTAGTGTTGTTGTTATTATTTCCTGATGTTCAACAGTTGGATCCGCGTCAAGTTTTTGGTAGAAAAATTCGTTATTTAACTGACGGTGGCCTTCTTGAATGTAGTCTGGTTTACTAAGTATTACAATACCTCCACCCTTATCGGCCGGTTTTATGACAATGTCTGTTCGATCACCCAGTGCCTTAAGTGCCTCGCGCTCCTCTTTAGAAAGGTTCTGGGCCCCTGGTTTGCGAGCGTTATAAGCCCGCAGGACGTCTCTTTGAACGGCCTCAATGTACGAGTCCAAGTGTTTTTCCCGCTCTGATTTCGGTGTCCACTGCCGCCCTACATTGACGGAGGTTGGGGCAGTGCGCTCCTTGTCCGGCTTATCGAAAAAATATTCTTCTAGGCGTAAATTTCGTGAAAAATTGTCCAGATCTTTCAGCAAGCTAAACTCATTGTATCGGCCGGTACTTGGGCAAAATGTCAACCCGCGCGAGATTAACGACCGCTCATGAATAGTAAGCTGTACCCCGGAGAGGTTAATTATGTTTTCATCTATGTTCTTTTGAGTTTTTGATATTTCTTTCGACTTGCAGGGTGGAATTGGGGGTGTAATTTTGAAATTTCCAATGTCTGTGGGGTGCGGAGCTGAATTGATTTGAGAAAACTCGTTTGAGTATGGAACAGAAAACTCGTTTGAGTATGGAACTTTATCCCTTGACAATTTTTTAATTTTGATTCTCATTATTTCATCTGTCTTCTTTTTCTCGAACAGTTCCAGTTCGCTGGCCTCCAGCGCAGAAAGGACAATATTATTCCTAGCACGAAGCTCCTCCGCCCTCAGAGACGCGAGTGTATTATCACAATGATCCACTACGATTTTAGTTAGCTGAAGTGATGCGGATTTAAGAGTTTCGTTCCAATTTTGTGTTTCACGTTTGTTAAACGTATGCATCGATGGTGTTAATGATAGAAGAAGGCCCCGGGGGGCGATCCCAGCCTTTAGGTATATTTTGAGTGTACGCACATGTAGATCATGGCGCACCCGCTTGTCAATTGTTTTCCTTATCTTAAAAAAATTAGGCGTCAGCAGCTGATCACGCGTGTCATCTGAGGGAGAGGAGGTCGGAACATTTGCGCGGCCAGTATGTCAATTCATGCAAATGCGACGTGCAGAGCCACAGTGTTTTCGGAGATCGTACCTTTTGACGGCGGGGGTGGCAGGGCTTTTCTCGTTTTCTGGACTGGATTCCAGAATCTCGCAGTCTCTCGCGCTCGGCTGGGGGTCAGAAGGTTGTGGGCTCGTTGAAGTCCGTGAGTTGAGTTCTGATTTCCCGGGCTTGGGCTCGATCGTCTGCAGGTTTTCCGACGGAGATGCGCTTGTGGCTGAGAGCCCTTGGTCCGGGCCTTGGGGTTGTTCAGGTGGTGCGCTGTTTGATCTGGCGATGGGTTTGGCTGGTTGCGGTGCTTTACGAGGCTTTTTGGGTTTTTTGTTGATAGCCCCAGAAAGAACGCTGCAAGGTGTTTCGCTGGGTTTCCACGTGGAGTCCGCAGACGCTGCGTCACCTTTCTGGGGGGTCACAGTTGTACGCGCACTCCCAGCTGTAAGCCTTTGGTGAACGTTCGGACGAGCGACCGGGCTGGGTGCCGGTTCTCTACTGCTAGCAGAGGGACTGTTCGAGACCACCTGGGCGAAGGATGGTATCACTAGCTGCAGCTGGCTAGTTGCACTGGGGCATGTGGGGTAGGCCGTATCGTCCATGTGAAGGCTGTTCATGCAGGGGACGTCCGGGCTCGTCGGCGGTGGTTGGACGGTTACCCGGGGGAGGGCGTGGTCTCTCCAATCTCCGATTTGGGGTTTCCGGATTCGCAGCAGCAGGTTGTATATATATATATATATACATATATATATATATATATATATATATTTATATATATATAGCGAAATAGCGAATCAGAAAATGGGAAATGAGGGGCTCTGTGAAATAAGACAGAAAATAAGGGTTGGAAGTCAAGAAAACCCCGGAAAGCAAAGGGGAGGTTGTGGTAGGTCATAGAAACAGATGAATTTTTTTAGTCAGAACGAAAGTTGTGAAAAAATGCCCGCCGGGTGAGATCCGGACCCGCGACCTCCAGAATACCGGTCTTGTGCGCACCAGACCGGTATTCTGGAGGTCGTGGGTTCGGATCGCCCGGCGGGCATTTTTTCACCACTTTATTTCTGACTCAAAAAATTCTTCATCTGTTTCTATGACCCACCACAACCTCCCCTTTGCTTTCCGAGGTTTTCTTGACTGCCAACCCGAATTTTCTATATATATATATATATATATATATATATATATATATATATATATATATATATATATATATATATATATATATATATATATATATGTGTGTGTGTGTGTGTGTGTGTGTGTGTGTGTGTGTGTGTGTGTGTGTGTGTGTGTGTGTGTGTGTGTGTGTGTGTTGTACAAAGCTCGGTCCAAGTTTAAGAAAATTAAATGCGATATCTCTGTATATATACTCGCTCTAGGTTGAAAAGGCCGATTTTTTTTTCGGGCTCATACTCTGTCGGACGCAGGCTGATATTTAGAAACAGTCTGGCGGGCTCAGGCTTATTTAAATGTGTGTGTGTGTGTGTAGGCACACGTGCACACACACACACAAGCATGACACGCACGTACGCGCACGCACGCACGTGCGAACACACGCGCACGCACGCGCGCGCACACACACACACACACACACACGCGCGCACGCACGAACATACACGCGCGAATACACGCGCACGCACGCACGGACGCGCGCACGCGCGAACACACATACACGCACGCATGCACGCACGGACGCACACACGCGCGCGCACACGCACGCGCAATAAAATTATGTTTATTTAATAAATAAAATGATCACGCAATAAAATTATGCCGTGTGACTTGGTGCTTTTCCGAGGATTGCGGTTGCGAATCCTGTATTTGCGCGCTTTTCGTTAAATTGACTGAAGTTTTAAGACATCTGTCATGTGTGCTGCGTGGGTCAAATTTGAAAAAAAGAAAACGGGAAACGTTTGCGTGCGCACGACGCAGTTTGCTCGGTATGCAGATCTTGATAGAAAAATCAGCAAGAAAATAAAGAAAAAAATCAGAAGTGACGTATGCTGGCCAGCCTAAAGCACGCCACTCTTTCCTCAGTTGACACAATACGATAGCAAAATCATCAAACAACGAAGAAAAAAATATCGGCATGATAACGAGCTCGATCGCTAAAGCACGGCGCGGACCGGTCTGCTCGGTTGGCTAAATGGGATGAAGAAATGAGCAAACAGTAAATAATCGACGTAGCTACCTTTCCCATAAAAACCCTGGTATATTAATAGCATTATCAACGGTTTTTACACGAAAAAAGAACTGTAGCCCCTCGGAGAATGCCCCAACGCACGCCTACCCGCCGCTACCCGAGGCGAAAAAGCGCTCGGGCGGGGCACGCGAGCGCCACCGCGCGGGGTTGACACGAAGTGCCTCACTCGGCGGCGGCCGCTTTTTCCACTACCCAAGTATTCTAGTTCACTCTACTGTAGCTGCTTCGATGAACTGCGGCCATGTTGTGTTTATTATCCTGGTGGCCCACCCAGGGTTGCCAGAACTAAACAAACAGTGTTATACATAGGGGGCGCTGCTTACTGCCACATAACACGCCCCCCCTTTTCTTTTTGTTTACAAGTTCATTCGGTTAGGAGGGCGAACTTCTATTCCTGGGGCGGTATTCCTGTGTTTTGTCCCTTTTGTGTCCCCTTCAAAAGTGTCCCTTTTGAGCGAGCCCTGATTGGCTACAAGCGAACACCCGGATGTGACGCCATGCAAGCACGGCGGAGCTATGAGCCGTGGCTACACGGAGCAGACGATTTGGAGCAGACGATTTTTCGTCGCCTTATTGTTGATTCGCTCGCGGAACAATGAACACATAAAATATACTCTGATACGGTTTCAGTTCTTTAAAATGCGTTTGCAAGAACAGTTACTGTATTTGAATCAAAGGCCCAATGCTTAACCGGAAGTACGTCACGATGAAAGGGACGCAAAAGGGACGTTTTCAAAAGGGACAGTTACGAGAATACCGCCCCTGAACGGGTTTGGCACAAAGCTGAGGGTCCACAGCCAGCACCACTAGACACATTCACTGGTTGAGAACAGGTTTGGCCCACAGGTGAGAGCCCGCAGCCAGCACTACTGGCAGTGTCACAAACATTGTTTACCAAATACCTTTGTCATGTGGCTCCTTGTACAGTCGGGGACTTAATTTTGCAGACCACGCGAGCGCGTGGCAAAAGCCACCGATGCGCGCTCTGGAGGCCCGGCGCCTGTTGTCGAGACCGCCGCGGCGCGCATGCGCGTCCTGTTTTACTCGCAGGCACGCCGATTTTCTCGCTTCCTGCAGCGGTGCTGCAACGGTCACTCAAGCACCGCATAGCGACGCCTTTGTAGCGTTCCTTTCTTCCAGATGGCACATTTGGGGCCTGATGGGACGATTGCGAGAGCTTTGGCGCAAGTGCGGCTCGCGTCCTGATAAACACTTGCGCGTGATATTTTATTTGTTTGTTTTGTGCTTTATCGTTTAAAGATGATGAGACTAGCGGCTGGCGAACGGCGTCCCCGAATGAAGCTCGTACGAAGCACAGTCTCACGGTACCGCGCTACCGACGACGAAATGCCAGCTATATGAATAGCGAGCCTTTATTCACCTTGTTTATTGTGTAATTTGGCCACTGAACATATATTCCAGCTCAATCTCCGCTGCCCATGAAGTAGGCGATTTGCAAGTTTAATAAAAAACTCCTCTGTTTTATTTTAATGTCCACTTCCTTACTTAAAAATGATTGTAAGGCATACCCATATGAATTGTCTGTTCGTTCGGCGCGTCGGCATTATTCAAAACGGCACCTCGGGTTCCCGTCAAAGAACGCCATAACCTTATCCGCTACTTTTCGCCGTAATATTAATTGCTACTTAGGGCCTTTCGAATGCTTTGTCACTAATGAACGGGTGTTTAACCACTGAAAAACAATCAGCTTGTCCTCCTACATGTTTTCTTGCTGACCTTGTAATTCCGCTCCGCTGGGCATCTGCAAGGTGGCCCTTTTCTGATGGAGACGAAAAGCGAAAATGCTCAAGTGTGTTCGGGATTTCGGCGCATGTTACACATTCCAGGTAATCAAAATTAATCCGGAGCTTTCAACTACGATGCGCCTTACCGGCTTTGTAGCGTCGGCGCGTTAAAACCTCATAATCAATCAATGCAAGCCGACCGATTGCTCCGGCCTTGAAGCGATTCATCACCATAGGAATGAATTCCTCGGCTAACAGCATCTCTTGGCCTATTAGTAAGCCGGCAAATGTCCCTTGAAAGACAGCTTCTTAAAAATAGCGAATAATTTTACGGGATTCAATGAGAGCCCGAGTTGCCATTTTTACAGATGCGACGGGCAGAGCGAACAGACAATTTATGTGAGTACGTATTTCTATCATTTTTAAGTAATGAAGTAGGCAGCAAAAAACATCGAAATAATTTCTTTTATCAACCTTGCAAATCGACTACTTTATGGGCAGCGGAGAGCGAGCTGAAATATATGTTCAGTGGCCAAATTACACAATAAACAAGGTGAATAAAGGTTCGCCATTCATATAGCTGGCATTTCGTCGTCGCTAGCGCGGTACCGTGAGACTGTGCTTCGTACGAGCTTCATTCATGGACGTCGTTCGCAAGCCGCTAGTCTCATCGTCTGTAAGCGATAAAGCACAAAATAAACAAATAAAACATGACGCGCAAGTGCTTATCAGGACGCGAGCAGCACTTACGCCAAAGCCATCGCAATCGTCACGCGTTAGGCCCCAAATGTGCCATCTGGAAGAAAGGAATGCTACAAAGGCGTCGCTATGCGGTGCTTGAGTGACCGTTGCAGTACCGCTGCAGGAAGCGAGAAAATCGGCGTGCCTGCGAGTAAAACAGGACGCGCATGCGCGCCGCGGCGGTCTCGACAACAGGCGCCGGGCCTCCAGAGCGCGCATCGGTGGCTTTTGCCACGCGCTCGCGTGGTCTGCAAAATTAAGTCCCCAACTGTACATAACTCAGGCCGGTGTGTTAACATGAGGCTGAAAGAGCAATGGGCCTTGTCACAGCAGAGTGGGCACACAATCTGCAAAGTTTTTATAACCTACCTCATCAGCCAGAGAATAGATGTATCGACGAGCTGTTGGTCAAACTTTGGAGAAATTACGTTTTTGAATGGCACGTATGCACGTTTTGTCGAATAAAATAAGCAGTTGATAATCAGCTCTTGTTTGCTCATGTTGCCTCCGTCCTTGTATGCCCTGCTGCAATACACCACCTCGCTGAAATTGCGTTATTCAGTAAATAAAATCTGTACAGAGTTCGAATGTTGCAGCAATTTATACCATCAGCTACCCTTGGGAACTTATTCGAGCCTTATCAGCTTTTTAAAACGGACCCACAGCACTAAGAACCATTGCAAACTGCTGGCAAGCCTGCCTCTCATATAAAAGATGGGCTGTTATGTTGACATGCTTGTGCGGGCTCATGAAAACTAGCTTCTTGATTTATTGCTGTCGCTGTGAAAGGAGACCTACTACAGTAAATGACATGGTATGTCCTTTGTGCTTAAAGGGGGCCTGAGATGGATTTCAAATCTACTCTATAGTTCTTGTACAAACAAGTCCAAAAATAGTAAGCATATTCGCTCACGCTAACAAAAGTTATTACCCCGACGAGACAGAACTATTTGTTGGCTCGGCGGCTTGCTATGACGACATAGTCCGACCTCGTCCAAGGCGATCGCACTCATTTCATGGTTGGCCGGCGGAATGTCCGCGATTTTTGACGGCGGCGGTTTGGTTTAGAGCGTCGTCGTTACCATGGTTACTTCAGCGAGTGGGTCGCACATGAGACGACGACGTCCTTTTTTTTTTTTTTTTTAAGCTACGTTTTCAATCTTTACGGACTTTGAGCAGGATCGAGATACTGGTGATTGCGGAAGTCGACCTTGCATGCGCGAGAGTTTTCGTCAACGGTAACTTATTTTTACCGTCGCTACATAGCGATACAGAGGCTAGAATTTCTACCGACTGTAGTAGCGAGCCCCCTGCGCCGGCGAAATGCACGCTCCCGTTTTGATTAGATTACCGGAAAGTTCCGAGTGAACGCCTCCCCCGAAACATCGCCCACCCCCTTTTACGGGTGAAATATTCAATTTACTGAAAGACGCGCGCCCACCCCGTAAAAGCGCCGATGAGTGAACAAAACAAACCCGAATCATCTCTTCATGTGTAGATGCGGTCACTTATTCGTCCTTTCCGCGCTTGACCCGAAATTTCGCCCATCTCGTATTTTTCACTTGATATCACTGTACTTAAATTTGGGTGGGCGTTCTTCCAAAACTTTACGGCACAGCAAATGCGCTGTGCTCTGCGCTTCATGCAAGCAATCTTAGTTGATGTTGTTTACTACATTCTTGCTAAATGATGATCAGGAGCACGATAAGTGACAATTTTTTTTAGAATGAGCGAGCAAAATTTCCGCCCCTACTCCAGCTTCCCACGCTTCCAATGGTTCAGATGCCTTTATGAACTAGCATAGCTCTTTTATGCTTTCAAAATCGTCTTGGGCAAGGTAATATAGGTAACTGCGGAATCATTACAATATATCCTACTCATTTTATATCGAAATATTTAGCGGTGGCGTGAATTCTGGTTAACGCAATACGTGGTCCTAATTCTTCCCACTAGATGGCGGCGTCAACGTCATGTTTTCGATTTTTTAAGCTCTACAGTAGAAGTATACGGCTCTTTTAAAAAAAAATTATTGTATTGTGAGAGTTAAATCTAAGACGTCTAAGATTCAAGCCATTTCAAGCGTAAGCGAACAGTTCTGGGCAACAAACGTTTGTGTTATTTGCTTTGCGACAAATTCGCCAGATGTCGCTACTCGGCAGAGCCGGTTAGGGACCTTAGAGCCGGTAAGCCGGAATGCAGAAACCGCAGAGTGCAATCCTTTCGTTTTCAGCGGCAAACGGCTACTCTTGCTTCATTTAACACGGTAAACGGTAAAGCGCGCTAAGGACACTAGGCAACAGGTTCATTCAGAAGGCCGGTGCAGCAAACCACACTTTCCTGCGATCATGGCTTGATGGGAAGCAATGAAATGAAACGCTTTGGCAGCTGTCGTTACGGGATGAGCATGCTCTTGCCGTTGTCGCGACCGCCGCAGAGAATCAGCTGCTACTGCGTTTGGGCTTGAACTGATTTATTCAGCCCGCGTGCGCCTCGTGATCACGAGCAGTGCCCGGCGTCGTCCAAGCGCTGCGTGCGGAGCTCCTCCTTCGTCGTCGGCGCGGCGCTCCCTTGGCGCGCCGTTCGTTACCACCTCTGACACAACGTCGAGGCTACGCTCGAAACACAGATGGTGCAAAGAATCCTTTCGGGTACAGCGTCCAAGAAAGCAAATGACCAGACACGGAGCGCTAAGCGATCACGCTGGCTGCAAGCGTCGTTGCTCCTGCGCTCACTGTATCCTTCCGCCGAGAACGGAGGAGCGTCAAGCCCGGTTTGGCCCGGTGTGTAAGTGCTTTACACTCCGGTATAAAACAAATATGTGTGACTGTGTAAAAGCACCCACACACAAAAGATGTTTTTTGTAGCTTTCTGATGTTTTTACGCTCGTAAAAAATTGATTAAATCAAGAGCGCACAAACACGTCACGATTAGTTCAAGAAATAGCCATTGCGCTCCGATACCATCGACCCCCCGAAAACCCCCATCTCAGGGTCCCTTTAAATGGATACTTATGAGGATGGAAACTGTGCCACAGTCGAGAACTGATAAACTTCGTTATCATTCTCTTTTACTCGTGAGTCATCCCCTTCACCTTCGTTGTGATTGTCCAGTGAGGATTACCATGCTGCATGGCTCCCAGCGCAAAAAGCACCGTCTCTGTGCTGAGGGGAATTGCTTTGAGGTAATTTGTGCAGCTCTGGTCGAGCCATGTGAACGATGCTCGTGGTTGGACTACTAGAGGACGTGGTAGGCGGTACAGAAACAATCTTGTATGCGACATCTGTCATTTGGCGCAGCACTATGTAAGGTCCAGAGTAAGGTCACAGGAGTTTCTCAGAGAGACCCATATGGTGGGAAGCAGACCAGAAAATAGCACGAGTGAACCTTGGGAAAAGTGAACCGTGCGATGGCGCTGCTCATGATTTTTTTTAGGCGTGTGATGCTCTGTGGCAATCCTGAGTAATTTGAAGGGCTATGAGCCCAATCAATGGCATTGTGAGTGTATTCCGTCCTCGAGGCAGGGAGCAGAGTGTCCAAAGGTAAAGTTGGCTCACGAACAAACAGTCAGTAGAAGGGTGACAAGCTGGATGTATCATGGTGAGAGCTATTGTACGTGAAGGCTACATATGGTAACGCAGGGTCCCAATCACGGTGGTCAGCAGACACATCAGCAGACATGGTGTAGGAGTACATTATGTAAAAGAAAGTCGGTTATGTCTGTGGCAAAGCTGGTTGTGAGGGCACAGGATTGCATACCTAGTTGCATAATCTGTTGCCACGGCAACCCACTTGTGTCCTGACTTGGACAGTGAGAAAGGACCCAATAAATCCGAAGCTATTTGAAAAACGATTCACAAGAAATTTCAGTAGACTAAAGTTTCCCCGCAGGAAGCGTGGCGAGCTTTTTTTTTTTACAGCTTTGGCACAAGTCACACGGCCATGTAGCGATGTACTGAGCGGTAGAGGCCAGGCCAGTTGAATTGATGCCGCAGACGATCATAGGTTCGTGTGAGTCCAAAGTGGCCGGCCACGGGGGTGTTGTGCATGTTGTGCAGTTGGAACAGGATGGATGAAAGCAGGTGCGTGAGAACAACAGGGAGGAGGGCAGAACCATCACAATAGAAATTATGATGATACAATACACCGTCCTGAAGCTTAAAAACATGCAAAAAAGGGTCACGGTGCTCTTTGGTTCCAAAGCTGAGCAACTTTGATATGGAGGAGATGCAAGTGACATCGGCAGGTGTGTTGGGTCCACGTGGATCAACAGGGTTGCATGAAAGACAGTTGACATCCTTGTGTAAGCGCCCTGACTTGCAGGTGACAGTAAAGGAATATTCTTGAAGACACAAAGCCCAATGGCCAAGTTGTCCTGTTGGGTCTTCTGGGTGGAAAGCCAGCAGAGAGCATGATGATCAGTGATGACTTTAAAAGAGCGGCTGTAGAGGTAGGGTCAGAATTTCATGACAGCCCACACAAGGGCGAGACGTTCGCGTTCCACAATAAAATCATTACGTTCAGCTGCACACAGTAAATGGCCAGAATTCGCAATTATGCGCTGGCAACCAGCTTGCCACAGAGCCAGGATATCCCCGATTCTGTGACCACTGGCATCGGTACGCGGTGGGAGCGGAGGCATCGAAGTGGCCTAAAATCTGCGAAGATGTGAGCCGTGTTATTAGAGTGTCAAAGGGCTCCGATAGGTTGGGTCCCCAAGAAAAGGTGACATTGTTTTTGAGCAGGCTGGTTAGCGGGCGAGCAATGTTAGCAAAATTTTCGATAAAATGACAGAAGTAGAAGCAGAGACCCATCAACTTCTGATGCCGTGAGTTGAGCGTGGCACAGGAAAATTGATGAGGGCACAAACTTTCTCTGGACCTGGCCAAACCCCGGAGGCAACAACGTGGTGGCCAAAAGTTGTAGTTTCAAGGTGGCCAAAACTAGATTCCTTGAAAGTGAGCGGTAGGCCTGCCTGTCAGAACACTGCAAGCATGTCAGCAAGGCGGTCCAGGTGGGCATCAAATGTTGGTGCGAAGACTGACATCATCCAAATAGCACATGCAAGTTGACCATTTAAGGCCATGCGAAAAGGAGTGCATCATTCCTCAAATGTGGCAGGGGTGTTACAGAGGCCAAATGGCATGACTTTGAATTCACAAAGCCCATCATGAGTTACGAAAGCAGTCACGGTCTTGTTCATTGACGGCGATTTGCCAGTAGCCAGAACGCAGGTCTATGGACGTGAAATATCTGGTCCCATGCAGACAATCAAGAGCATCATCAATGCATGGCAGTGGTAAACATCTTTCTTTGTGACCTTGTCTAGCTGTCGCTAATCCATGTAGAAGTACTACGTGCCATCTTTTTCTCTGACCAACATGACTGGAGACACCCACAGACCGGAAGGTGGTTCAACTATATCCTTGCTGAGCATTTTTTTTTACCTTTTGGATGACGAGTCATTCAGCAAGCGATACGCAATAGGGCCGCCTGTACACTAGTGAAGCATCGTTGGTGTTGATATGATGGGTGACTGCCGATGTTTGGGTTAGTGAATGGTTGTTTAAGTCGAAGCTGTCCTTGCAGGAGTCCAAAAGATGATGGAGATTGGCGGTATGATCTGGTTGGAGGTCTGAAGCAGCCATTGCCTTGATTGGTGGTGCTTGATGGGATGCCTGCACTGCATGAGGTAAATATGCAGGGGTGCTAGCATTCACGGCAAAAAGGGCACTGCATTGCAAGCGAAATCCCCTTGGGAAGGACTTCAAGTGTGAAACTGAAGTTGAGAAACTGAAAGGAAAGGCAAGTTTGCTTCTCTACCACAGTAATGTGGCAGAGTGGCGTTTTACGGAAGCAGCGCGTCTGTAATAGGGAAGACCATATAATAACTATCGGAAACAGGTGGGCTTGATCACAGGGGCACGTATGTTAAAGCATTTGACAGCAAATGGATATAATTTGGGGAGCGAAAACGGTGCTTTTGAGCATTATCGGCAGAAAAAAATTTAAAAGGGAGAAGTCCTGCAGAACAGTCAATGAGAGCGGTTTGAGAAAAAATCGACGTCGAGGATAATGTCATAGGGGCATTTTTCAAGGACAGTGAAGAGAACGACACTATCAAGGCCAGCAATTCAATCCATATTCAGGCGGTACACATTCCGACAATTGAAGGTGTACTCTCAGTGGCAACTTGAGCAAATGTTTGTATGGGTGACGTAAGAACTTTGCGGAGATGCCAGCGGAGGGTTAAGCTCATTACAGAGATGTGAGCATTTGTGTCAGTGAGAGCCTGGGCTGCAACACCATCAACAGTAACGTCTAATAAATTGGGCTGAGACGCCTTGGTTAATAGAGGACATGTTGTCAAGGTCACAGATTCAGTATTACTTTCTTGAGCTGCATTAATTAGTCTTCTGATGAGAAGAAGGCTTAGCCTGGCAATGTCGAAAGCAGTAGCGGGCCACATGCCTAACGCGACAGCACTAGTAGCATATTGGCTTGTTTTTAGAAGTACTCCACTCTTGGGGATTTTGTGTCTGAAAATAGCGTGGGGCATATGGGGACCAGTTAAGACACGAGGAACAGTGAAAGCGTTCGAGTGAGCTAAGGAGCAAATGCTTGGAATGTTGTGGCTTGCGAGCTCTTGCTTGTATACCGCATGGATTAGGGAGATGGAAGGTGAGGTTCATTCACGGGTCGGGGCTGGTAAGGCAGCCGTTTGAAGTTTGTTTATTTCAGCATTCCTAATACACAGACATGCAGGGAAACAGGGACAAAAAGCTTGTCATGCGACAGCTTGACGAGGTCCCAGTACCCATGGCATACAGCAATGGCAGAAATTTTGTGTACACATGGAGAACAACTCAACTAACATACAGAATTTTTTTTCGCTGAGTAACACAAAGCCGATTGAGTAATCTAAACCTGAAAAAAAAAAAAATCAAAACATACAACTGTTTCATCTCCCAGGTAACAAAAAGCCATGCATGTGATTTACAGAATGAAAACGACGTGTATAAAACGATAGAGATGCTTATCTCGTCATCATTACAAATTTATGACAGCAATGAAGAACGAAATAAAACATGTAAATGTACTTTGCTAAGTACATCAGTCAATACTAAAGGAATTCACAGCGTGTCAAATGAAGTCAAAAGCATAAAAAACGTCTAAAATGATGCAACACTACCACAGTACAGAGAAGCAAGAATTTAATCTTTCACAAACAATTCAACTCACAAGAAAGAACACTAATAAATATCATGCATGCACACATATCATGAGGGGTCCCCGTGGTTTGAATACTGCATTTTAATACTTACATATAGCCTTCATAACTTCAAGTGCCACAAAATTATTGATGGCGTATCTGTAATTCTAATTTTAGGGCTGAATTGCTAATGGTCAAGATATTTATGTTTTTTGATATATTCATTCAGTAACCTGCTCATCCGGTTTTCAACACTGTTTAGCCCTTGGTTTGTTCTAGCAAAAGGTATCACCCACTTTGCCTGATGGCGAAAACTGTACGAGGCCGCCAAAGCTGCTTCCAGGTTACACAGAGACAGAAATGCCTGGTTGTTATTTTTAACGCTGTTTTTGTAGACCACAGTAAGCCTGTAGTTGTATAACTGCGGGAATGGCAGTATCTTGTAATTTAAGAAAAGATTGTGTGTGGGTGCATCCCATTGAGCGTTTGCGATATGGCGAAGCGCCTTTTTTTTTATACTACACAAGAATTCTGTTCATATTGGATTTAGAAGTTGTGCTCCAAACCAGAGAGTAGCAGTTTATCTGGGTTGAAAAAAGAAAGTTGTAGATAAGTAACTTAAGACGAGTGGGTAAAATATACCTGCAATGGCATAGAATTCCCGCCATTTTCGCTATCGTGATCTACTTGCGAGCTCCACAGTAAATGCTCGTTGAATATTATTCCTAGTACTTTAGCTTCAGAGGTCACCTCAACTTTTTCCGCACAGATGTGAATGTTTAAATCAAAATTTAAGTGCTTCTGATAAGGGTGTGAAGATAATTGCTTTAGTATTTTTGCTGTTTATTCTTAATGAATTTGCGGAGCTCCAATCGTTCAGTTTTTGGAGTGCCGAATTTACGATGTTGCACAATTTATCAGGGCTCTCGGATTTAACAAATACGCTAGTGTCATCGGCGTATATGACGAAGGAAGCTTGATCTGTAATGTTGGCAATATTGTTGATATAAATGTTAAACAATAACGGCCCTAATATGCTTCCCTGAGGGACACCTGCGGTCAGAAGTTGCGAAGCTGAAACTTCACCGTTTATTACTACTGATTGAGTTCGATCTGTAAGATACGACTGCAGAAGATTAAGAGGCGGACCACGTATTCCGTAGTGTTCGAGCATCAATAAAAGTGTGCGGTGATTTAAACAGTCAAATGCCTTAGAGAAATCTACAAACACTCCCATAACTAACTTTTTATCTTCGAACGATCTAATTATAATTTCTTTTTGTTTTAATAGGGCAAGCTCTGTTGACTTTCCCTTGTGAAAACCGTACTGATGGGGTGAGATTAGATTATGTTCGTGCAAAAAGAATCCAAACGCAAAAATATTATTTTTTCAAACACTTTAGAGAAAATTGGAAGTACAGAGATGGGCTTATAATTTGAGAGGCTATTTTTGTCACCCGACTTGAATATCACGTTACTTTTGCCTGTTTCATACGTTCTGGAAATACGACAGATGATAAAGCCAAGTTGTAAATGTGAGTGAGTGGTGACAAAATGCTCTCTGAAATGAACTTAATTGGTTTTATTTGTAACCCGTCGATGTCCTTCGTGGTACTATTTTTTGCATTGAGCAGTGCATTGCAGACTTCCCATTCCGTAGTGGGGCCAAAGAACGCACTAAAGCTATTTGACGTTGATAGGTGTGACATGATGGGTTCATTATTTTGGCTTTTCGCCAAATTGATGAAATAAGTGTTGAAGAGGTCCGCTAACGGCTTACCAGAAATAATCTTATCATCCTTCACTATTTCAAGTGGTGGGGCTCCAGTTTTTCTGCGGTTTAAAAGACTATTCACTGTACGCCACATTTCGTCGGGGCTAGCATTCGGTTTGCGAATAGATCGTGATAGTAGGAGGGCTTCGCGTCACGGATGTGGCCTGTCACCATGTTTCTATATTTTTTGTACTTATTTAAATCTTCTATACTTGGGGACTTCAGAAATGTTGCATACATGTTAAACTTTTTCCGTATCATTTTAAAGCAAAGCTTTTTACCTCTACCCCCCAAGGGTTCTTTCGCGACCGTTGGCGTCACCAGAAAACTCCAGCGAACAAATAAAAGAATACTGGCACCGCCGGGAATCGAACCTGGAACTAACAGACTAACACAGCGAGAGCCCGTTGTCTTACCGATTTAGCTACGAGCCCACGCGAAGACTGGGAAGAAAGGTGGTGTACTCACCAAGTACATCTACGGGTTTACCCTCTGCGTTCTCGCTGAATGCCGCGTGAAAGCGTTACGCGACCACTCACGCCCATCTAGCGGCCCTGAGCGCACCTTTCTCATGGGATTAGAGCTTAAAAAATTCAAGGAAGCTCACACTAATGCATGGCATCTCACTTCTAGTAAGCCAATGTGCTAGAGCCTGTGGCCTCCAGTGTTCACGTAAACACTTACAGCTCCTTGTCGTCCGCCCTCACGCCAAACCAAGGAATACATTCAAATACTCCTTGATGGCCAGGCCACCACTCCAAGCCCCAGCATCAAGATCCTGAGCCTACATCTCGAGGCTAACACCAAGAGTGACGTCTCCTTGCAGCGCCTCAAAAACAGCATTAATCAAATCATACACATGATCAGGCGAGTTGCCACCAAGAAGCTAGGCCTAAAGGAATCCGGTACCTTTCGATTAACTGAAGCTTTTGTCCTCTCGAGAGTTACTTACGTCAATCCCCTGTCTTCTTCTCGACGAGGAAGACATAGAGATGCTTTATATAATGATTAGAATACTGTCGAACAGGCAATTCGTCTTCTCATGAGTGCGTCCACACAGAGGCTGCTAGCACGGGGCTACACAACACGGTGGAAGAGCTGATGGAAGGCCATCTTTCCAACCAGAAGGTCCGGCCATTGTTCTTCTCATGAGTGCGTCCACACAGACGCTGCTAGCACGGGGCTACACAACACGGTAAAAGAGCTGATAGAAGGCCATCTTTCCAACCAGAAGGTCCGACTCAGAACTGCGATGGGTAACCGCATGCTTCACCAGATTGGCTGGGCAGCCCAGAATATCACTCCCCTTGACGTACTCCCAGACTCTTGGCGACTAAAACTAAAGATGCTCATTTTGCTTAGAAATATGAACCCCTCACATGACGAGGGTCACCAAAAAGCACTGGCTCAAGCGCTAACCACCACCCTCGGTGGGGATCATGCAGTTATCTACACAGACGCCTCCAAACATCGAGGGCAGCAATACGCCATCATCGTGGCTACCTCCAGAAGCAACCTCCTTGCGTGTACCTCGCTTAGGACCCAAGAAATGGCGGCAGCAGAAGAGGCAGCCATCACCTTGGCTCTCGCTCAACCAGGGGTTCGGAGGGTAGTCATCGATTCCCAGCAAGCCTACTGGAATTACCAGTAGGGTTTGGTGTCCTAACCTGCCCTGTGCGTGTGAAAAAAACCACTCCCAAACGGTTCCATTCAGCTCATCTGGGCATCCGCTCACGCTTCAATGGAGGGCAACAAATGCGCCCACCCAACAAGCCTGCGCTTTTACCTCCCGTGCTATGGAGCTGCCCGAGGACAGTCACCAGCTTGTCACGTTCAGGGAGATAACCCAGCATTATAGCCTTCTGAGTCAGACCGTACGTTCGCCTTACCCTGCCCTTTATAGAGAACAACAAACTACCCTACGCCTCATACAGTCGGGGCTCCTTCCCACAACCTACGCGCCTTCACTTCATGTATCCGAATAGCTACGACGCTGAATGTAAATTTTGCTCAGAAGTAGGAACACTCCGCCCCGTTATCGGGGTGTGCGACTTTAGCCCTGAGCACCCTCCTCTCCTTCCGTCAACTACCCAACAAGAGCAATGGGAGATGCTGCTGTCCAGGCCCTCTCTACCTACCCAGCTTCAGCGGGTGTACAGAACACAGGCCGCGCGGACTGCATTTGGGCTCCACAGAAGAATCACTCCCCAGGGCTGCACTCTGGGCAGTTCAGAAATCTGAACAGAAGTATTTCTTCCTCCTCCTCCTTCTCTGCCCCAAATCTCGTCGCCTCCGTCCGCGGCGCAGAGACGGAGAAGACAGATCGTATAACACCGGGTTGGAGCTTACTTTACTTTTATAAAAAAAGTTTCCACTCTTGAGCTACACCAATACAACTCACCCAAACACCGTTCAGGCTTCATGCATTGATTTAACCTTAATAAGAATATCTCTTTGAAGTAATAAATGGTGTGGTTAAGTTCATTTCACTTCTCTCTGGTTTTGCTATTTGTAGAGCGATCTGAGGGAATTTAAGTTACGTCACATGGGTAATTGTTATGGGTGCCGTTTACAGCTTTGCTTTCCAACCACATTCACGGGGTGGATTGGCGCGATTTTTTTAAACACTCCTGGTTTATCCATGGTTTACGTGTCTTTTTTGATTTATTAATTATTTTAGGCTTGAAGTTTTCTTTGTAAAATTTAGTAAATATAGACATGAAGGTGCTGTACGCATCGTTTGCGCATTCGAGATCAAAAACCGGTTTCCAATCAACCGTTGAAAGTTGCAGTTTCAAATTCTCGAGCGTGCGGCCCGTAATGTTGTTCACAAAGAAAGATTTCGGCGTATGTTTTTCTATACGTTGGCCTGTTTTGATTAGCATGTATATGGGTTGGTGATCACTAACCGTAGTGTCAATAACACCACACTCAACGTCAATATGGGCGGCATGGGCGTCCGGAAGGGGGGGCAAGGGGGGGCAACTGCCCCCCCTTGGAAATTCGGATATTTTTATGCACTACAAAAAAGCCGCACAGCTTGTTTGGCCCATAATGAAAATAACTTTGCCCTGAAGGACGGAAGAGAGGAGAGAACGATACTGACATTCTCTCCTTTGTCCCGTCCTTTAGCGCAAAGTTTTTTTTAAATTATGTACGTGAGCCAACTAGCGCAACAATCCACGCTACTCAAATGATTAGCACACTCAGATCCTGAGTATCCGTACGGAACGCCCTTCAGGACTGCAGTCAACATTGCACTTTAGACACTGACTAACACTGCTGGTCATGTGACAGCAGTGAAACAGACTGCCTGTGCTGGCTATTGAAGATTGCGAACAATTCTGGAAGGTTTGACGTTTTTTTTTTTTTTCTAAACTCTAGATTTATGTAGTCTTACCGCAAGAACTTCGGTTTTCGGACAAAGTTGCCGCTATATCTATCAAAAAATCTTCACCGTTACACCTAGTAGGGAGAGTGTAACATCTTCCCGTGCCGTCCCATCCCCTTGTACACCCTTTCCTTCGAAATTGCGAAATGTCGGCACCACCCAAGTCCCGAAACAAAACCTATAAATCAGCCCCTCAAAACGCCTGTACGCCTGTACTGCATTGAAAGCCAAGGAGGTGAGTAGTATCTTTATTGCGTGAGCCATTTCAGCAGACTTCCTCACACATGTCATCTCGCAATTTGCCCAGAAAAACCCGAGGCGTCTGCAGCTGCTATTCAAGGAAGATTGATGGAGTGCAGTTCTGTTTGTGAATGTATTGTATTGTGTGCTGGTGATCAGTTGGCGTGAGTCGAGAACCCTCACACAGCGAGATTGGCCACTCTTCATCACAAAGTGACAGTAGCTTATCGCATTTTCTTTATTAACTTTATTTCTTTGATCGGTAATAAAATCCAGTGTATATCCTCCAAGTCTAGTTCTAATTCGTTGTTTGTACTTCTTGTAACCACAAATAGCACCTTTTTGGTGCTATCCAACCGTACACCTCCCCCCCCCCCCCCCCCCCGCTAATAGATGCCCCCCTTGCAAAAAAAGTTCTGCGGACGGGCGGGTGTTATGAACACATCAAGAAGACTTTCCGATTCCGGTGTGACGCGAGTGGGTTCTGTAATTACATTTTTGAAATTGTTTGATTCAATAATTAACAAGAGCTCCTTGTAGGTACTTGTTTGTTGCAAAGTATTCACATTAAGATCGCCTCCTATAACCAGTGTCAGTTCGTTATCGACTGAGAAGGACATGGTACTTTCCAAAAACGAGAGAAAACCGTCAACATTTCCACTGGGCAGGCAATACATAATTCATAATCTGCACTGCAGATACTAAACTGGGGTAGTATATTTGCGCGAAGGCCGTTTTCAACGAGCAGTAATACGCCTCCTCCCCGCTTATTTTGTCGGTTCAAAAAAAAAAGCTTGAATAGCCAGGCAAGTTATGCACATCGTACTCTGATTGGTACCAAGTTTCGGTGACCATGACAACTTTAAACCTTAAGGGAAACGCGGATAAGAGTTCAATTAAATCGTCGTGTTTACTTCTGGCTGATTGAACATTGCAATGAACAAAACTTATTTCTGGCTGATTGAACATTGCAATGAAAAAAACTTATGTAGTCGCCGCCTTTGGAGCAAGATACATGTCTAGGATTGATCATGGTGATTTGTGCACTGCAACGATGTACTTTTCATTGTTTGATGGATCAGGCGTTGACGTATGCATTTATCAAATGAGGGCTCATCGTTTATCAGTTCATGGTAAGCAGGAGTGTGTTTGTCATGTCTGAAGGAAAATAGTGTACTGGCGAACAAGAGAGACGATATATCGGACTTTGCATTGGTAAAACCGGCGGCTAGAGCATTTAGAGGCAAGGCCCAATTTCAGGATGAAACTGGAGTTGTGTTCAGGCTATCAGTACAAGCAGTCCTGACAGCTTGAATTCTGTTCAGGTCGTCAGTGCAAGCAATCCTGATAGCGGCAGTGCGGTCAGCCTGGCGGGCGAAAATTTTTCCGTTTCGCACCTAGACGTACTTCCACTGCGCATCTCGTTTGCGTACAGCCGCCTGCCCCAAGAGACACTTCAGAACAGGGCACAAGTGCTCATTTACGAACACAGGTGCGTGTGTGTCAAACCCGAGGTCAGAGAAGTTCAGTCTTCTGCTGCGGACTTCCTCAAGGAATTTGTCTCGCAAATGCCGGCGGGCAAATTGTACTACAATGTTTTTCTTTCCGGGCTGATTAGCCACGGGAACCCTGTGAACGCTCTCGAGGTCGGCCGGCACAACAGGCACGGCCACTTTTTTACTGATTTTAGCAATCATCTCTTCCAGGCTCTCCTTGGGTGTGACCGGCACACCCTTGATTTCAATATTCCGATTCCTAGAATATTGTTCAGCCTCAACGAGTCTGGCCTCTTGAAGCTTAACTTGGCATGCCAGAGCATCACACTTCTCCTCCAGCTTTGAATTGGCTACCTTCAACTGCTTGTTTTCGGCACACATTTCTTCGAAAACCTTATTCATAGAATTTAGGCTTGCTTTGATCTCCCTTAGTTCTTTGCGTATTTCTCACTCGAAAGTGTCTTGCACATCCTTTAACTCCGCTCGCAGTTCTTGCTTGGAGTCCTCCAGCAGTGCAGTAATTTCTTTAGTTACGACCATCTCTAAACCATAAAATTCACCGTCGACACAAAAGAACACGAATAATACACTATGGCAGCAGCAATGGCAGCAGGATTTAAATATGCGAAGGCTGATCGTGCAAAAGTCACAAACCTGCGTAAGAAATGAAAGCGTTGATCGTCGCTGCGCTTCCTGCCACCGCTGCTGCCAAGTGATCAGCGTTCCTGAAGCTGGCTGCTTTTGTACCGCTGTCCGCACGGAAGCAATCACCAATGACTGTGAGAAGCGTCAGAGACATCACAGCCTTGCTTGTCACACGTGCTGATTCTGGTCCCGGCGCAGCATTCCGAGGAATCCGATGGTCTTTCGTGTCAGTGGCTCAGAACTGCGTAAGAAACTGCGCTCAGAACTGTGCTCAGAACTGCGCTCAGAACTGCGTAAGCGGCTAAGAACTGCGTAGCCGTAGCCTCCAGCTCAAGGTGTACTATTTCCATTAAGTCGTTGAACAAAGAAGGGCACATTCCAGTGGAGTGGTATCCTTGTAATAGGATGTGGCAGCGGTGTTAGGCAGTCGAGTGAACTGTGGGGGAATACGGTGAGCTTTCACTTGTTTCTTTCTTTCGTTATTTGGTATTCACAGCGCCTTTTGTCATTACAGCGGGGGGATTAACAAAAAGAAATACACCAACTAGTTGCATTGATAACCAAAGAAAAATTTTCCAGACGCTGCGAGGCCCTTTTCAAGATGTTTAAACTGTCTGCATTCAGTAATGAGGCCGTTTATGGTGTGCAGTCCTTATAAACAAGCAGGTTGAAAGCGTCATCTGCAATTCCTTTCTGCACATGACCTACTTTGCCAGTTTCTGACGTGTTGGCATCTATCTTGTGACACAGAGGAACACCGTACTGAATATAGGCGACGTACGACTCCGTCGAGGTTTTGGCATGGGAAACAAGTTCCTTCGCTACTAGTTGGCGGCTAACAAGCTTTCCGAACAGCTCACATACCGTCGATTTGCAGGTTTCCCAGCTTGTCAGGTATGCTTCGTGTGTCTCAAACCAACCATAGTCTGGCTGTGCCCTTGAGGTAAAATATTACGTGGACAGCACCAAGGTTGCGTCCCATCTGTTATGAGGTCTCACACGCTCGTAGGTGCTTATCCAGTCATCAACGTCAGTGCTATCAGTGTTGCAGGGATGGGAGAGGACCATAAATGGCATAGCCGGCCAGAGGGCTCCGTCGAGTGCCAAAATTTCAGTGCTGACCTGGCGTCCACTGCGCAGCTTTGTGTTTGTGGTAGCAGATGCTGCAATGCAAAAGGGCCAGGATAGGGAACGCTCTGTAACCTTATCTTCACATCGCACAAATGAGGTTACTGTGCACACAGCACACAGTAATCCAGGCCGGTGCTCTGCTTTTAGCATTGACGTTGAAAACCTTTTCTACTCCCTTCCGCATGAACAAGCTTTGGTCTCTGTGAAAGAATGTATCACATCTACAACGACTAAGTTAAGCTTATGCAAAGTTGCGGGATTTCTGTGGAATCCTTTTTAGAGCTTCTGCATTTCTACTTAAAATCAACTATTGTAGGATGGTGTGACAGTGTCTATGTGCAAAGATCTGGAATCTGTAAGGTTCGAAAGTTGCTCACTTTGTTAGTGACATTTTCTTGGCTCATGTTGACCGTGTATTGGAACGTGACTTGGATGGTTTGGCAATTAAAACTTTCAGGTATTTGGGATTTGGGGACACTGGTCTTGAGGACCAAAAATTTGCCAAAAAATCAATTTTCTGTATTAATTTTATTTGCAGTCTACAGGTCCCAAAGAATGTACCTGCAAAATATCATAGCTGTATCATAAGTATTCACAAAGCTGTCGCCCTTTGAAGTCGCCTACATGACCATTTTTGCCTATGTTTGCAAACTTCGTGCCCTGTTTTCTCAGAACCAATTTTTTTCCCACATGGTCAGCTATCGGGTACAATATCTTGGGATGTACTGGTTCGATTTACATCATTTTTGCTGCATTCGAAAGCTTATGAACTGAACAGTGCAATAAAACCACAAAAGTACAGAATTTCTTTTTGCTGGCACATTTTATGCAGTTAGTTTTGCAAAAACATTGTGAATTGATGACCTGACATTTACAAATTTTACAGCGTTTGCAGAAACCATGCTAAAATTACTGCAGTGGTATAGTTGCACTCCCTGGTCCTTCTAGAGCACAAAGGGATAAAAGCTATTAGAGTATTTCATAGGTACATAATGAAAAAATTGCCCGAAATGGAGTGACATAACATGTTGCACAACTGTAAACTTACACCCCATAGACGAAAACTGACTGCATATTTGTACTCAGGATGCTGAAATACACTCAATGTGTAAATATCAAGCACATAGGTTAAAAAATAACAAAAATGTCCTCAAGACCAGTGTCCCCCCTTAATGATTACCTAGTATTTTGTGGAGACTAGTCCCTACAAAAAAATGGTAGGCATTTTAAAAGCGTTCAAACGTTGCGCTTTTGGGCTGACCTTTACGTGCGAGGCGCCAACAGAAAGAACAATCGAGTTTTTGGACCTGTCGTTAAAATTCGAGCAGAATCATGTATGTTGGCTCTATAGTCCTCAATCGAAGAAGCCTTTACTGAACTCTTCATCAGCACGTTCTAAGATTGTAAAATATGGGATTGTTCCACTGCCTCAGGTCGGCCATCTTCAAGTCTTGTTTTCACCAAATTGAGTCTAGCTTTGGTGAACCGTTAGGTAGGCCCAAAAATGCTGCTACGGTGATGGAGTCACTGGGTCAGCCTGTCTTCAGTTGTTGGATTTGGTGAAGAAAAACTTTTCGATCTCTTGCCTGTGACGTTGTGAAGGAAAAGAAGGAAAAGATTGTTGTAATCTTGTACCTGCACAATGTATCACACCTTTTTATAGCAGCAGCAAGCATGATAATCAAGGTATTCTAGACAACCAGGAAAGCTAAGAATAATCAGCTGAACGTCAGCTCAGGCTGCGTATATCCTGGCATAGCCGGGCTGAGCCACTGCTAATTTATTTTGGTCTCACTTGGGGACTGAAAGACTTCTCTGTTTTGTCTATAAGTTCTTGAACTTTCCCGATACTACATTGGTCTCATAATCGCTTGTAGCCACTGAGGAAAAAAATTTTTTTTTCCATAAAGTTTCAAGCTGAAATATTTTTCTTGTTGGCCTTGACACGTGCTCGTAGTAGCTAGAGAAGTGCACGGGCCGCAATTTCTAGGCCCAACTCGACCCGGCCGATAGAGATATGGCCCAGGCCCGGCCCGGGCCCGAGAAATTTATAAAAATTGAGCCCGAGCCCGGCTTGTGCCCGACGAATTTTTAAAATCTGAGCCCGAGCCCAGCCCGAGCCCGACAAACTTCTAAAATATGAGCACGAGCCCGGCCCGAGCCCGTCAGCGTGTTGTTAAATATCATCCCTAGTCCGGCAGGATATTAACATGAACTTGAAGAAGTTTGGCGTTAACCTAAAAGGCATAAGCAGCAAGCAAATACGCTACTTTAGATTTAAATTTCCTTTAAACTTGAACGAAACTCTGTACAACTTATCCTCACTTAGAAGCTGTATTTTCGGTGGTCGTGTAACTTCATTTGCCACTTCATTTGACAGTCTTCAAAATGAAGGCACACCTGAGGATATTAACTGATACCGAGCAAGTGGATTTTTTTATTATTGCAATTCTTCATCAGATATTGCACCTTTCGTTTTTCCATTCCTTGCTGAAATTTGATCAGACGATGCGCCCGGTTTCACCATTTGATTTTTGTCTTTCCCTCTAATCACATTGGCAGCATAATTTTATCTGCGCTTCTGTTCTTTCTTGCCTTTAGTCATGGCCCTAAAAAAATTCTTGCACAAAAAAAAAATCATGGGTTCTTCTAAGAAAATTGTTTCTTCAAACTGCACACACTGCGAAGTCCACGTCACGTTTGTTTTGTTTATGTTAGTTTGAAAAGGAAAGAGAAAATACAATCATGTTGTAGTCTGTGGCTGGAGTGCCCTCGTTTTCTTCCCGCTCTCTCACACTAAGCTGATGGGACCCAGACGTTTCTTTTATTGATGTGAAGGCTTTCTAAGTGCATTCATCTTTTTATCATATCTTTTAACGGCGCAGTCGTGAATTAGCACTTCCTTTTTTTGTTTTCACTTTACCTGAACTAGCAACAAGAAAACTTTCTCTTGCCAACAATTTAGAATTTGCGGCACAGGATAGCCGGGCCTGAGGAACTGCCCGGGCCGGATCGGAGCAGCACGGCCTGACAAAATTTTGGTTCAAGCCCGAGCCCGGCCCGGGCCCGAGAAAATGCGTGCTACCCGGCCCGAGCCCGGCCCGTGGGCCGAGCCGGGCTCGGGTTTTCGGGCTGGCCCGGGCCTGTGCACTGCTCTAGTAATAGCTGCTTAAATCGACCAGAATGTTCCACGGCAGCATGTTGGCTTCTCCACAAGTACTTGTAACAGTAGGTCTTAATAAAAAAGGATATTAAACACTGAATTCAGGGTGAAGCACAACACTTAAGGCAAACAGAGCAAATTCTGAAAAAAAAAAAAGTAATGTACACATGCACTTGAACACGCGACACGCTTACTTTCATTTTCTTACAGCCCTTATCGTTTTGTTGCTTTGCGGCACATTTTCTCCCGGACTGGTCTAAAAACCCAGCGAGGGGGGAGCAGAGTATGCTCAGTCCACCGGCGCATCTAAACGGGAATGTTGAACGGCTCCCTTCCTCACACCCGGGATGAAAGAAAAACACTATTTCTTCAGCAAGGCTTACGATGTAGACTGCAAAGGAGGGAAGTCGGAAGTGAGAAGCTTGCTGAAAGTACGAAACACAAGAAAGTACGAAGCACGAGACTGAAAGAAATGCAATTTAAAAGCATCAGTAAGCTGGAAAAATTAACCAATGAGGCTGAAATAAGGCTGGCGGCTTTTGGTGGATGTAGTCAAAACAGCGTGTAATACATTGCTAAGGGATTACTTGCGCTAGAACGAAAGCTGCTGCAATTGTGAAAAATGTTATCGGAGTGCAGATTCGCGAGGAACTCTGTGAGCTACTTCAATGAGAAAGCTTCTACTTGTGGACTAGTCAACCGAAAAAGGAACAATCAAACATGTCTCACTTGTAGCATGGGTGATGAATACGGACGGCAATGTAGTGGACGTGTTCTTAGATTTGGTTCCTGTTGACGATGCATCAGCCAATGCCCTGTATGAACACCTGAAAGCAGTGCTCAGCGTGGCAGACATCCTGTGCAAAAAGAACATGACTGGGTTTGCAGCCGATGGGGGCAAACGTCGTGATGGGGGCCTACCATTCAGTCGCATCCCTCCTGTGAGACCAGCATACCAGCACTTTTCATCATAAAATATGTCTGCCACTCTTTCCACCTGTGCGCATTGTACACATGCAAAACTGTCCCTAGAGGAGTTGAGAACCTAGCACGGGATGTGTATAACTACTTCCTGTAGCTGAAAATCTAGGTACAAGAAATTTCACGGGCTAGCAGAAATGAAACCACACAAGTTGCTTCACCCATGCCAAACACGGTGGCTATTACTCAAGGTCGTCGTACCACGCCTTCTAGAGCAGATGCCAGTGCTCATTTTTTTCAAAAAAGTGGCTACCTTCGGAGTAAATGCTTCCCCTCTTCACGGACTTGAACAAGGAAATGCGGACATAAAAGACAAGGATTCATTACTGCACAAGTGTGTGTGGTGTTCCAAAATGTATTTTAGAGTTTAACATCGAGCCAAATCACCTAGAGGGGACACTGCTGGCTGACATGCAATTTAGGGACACCCCAAAGTGTCCCATTAGAACAGGTTTACGTCTGCATGAAACCTACAGCTGCCCTAACAAGTTTCATGCATGGCCTGTACAGAGGCCAAGTCCACAATGTTAGTCTCAGGTGTCTAGAATTATTTATCAAAGCAGCTCATCAAATCCCCCACAGGTTCCCACTCAAGGGTGACCAAATGAAAAATCTTCAAGCACTGGATCCAAAGGTGGTCGGCAGCAAGTCTGTTCCGTCCATTGCCCCACTTGCTGCATCCTTTCCACTGCTAGTTCTCGTAACTGCAATGAGCAATTTGGAGAGGGAATGGAGCAGGCTGGACATGAGCCAGCATGCTTATATGAGTGCAAGACAAGTCTGGAACGCTGTCTCCCAAATAAAAAAGGGCGACACAACTCCATAATTCCCGCTTTTGAGTCACCTAATGAAAAAACTTCTGTGTCTTCCGCACTCTAGTGCTGCTGTCGAGTGAGTTTTTTCGCGGGTTAATCTGCTGAAGACCAAGCAAAGGTACAGTCTGTCTACTGGCTCCCTCTGTGGCCTGCTTAACGCAAAGAGGGCTTTAGCTGCAAGCTGCTGCTTTAAGTTTGCAATCACGCCTGGACATTTGAAGAGAATGAAGAAAGGAATTTACATTGATGTGTAAGGAGCAGAAAGCCCTGTGTAAGGCACAAACTTTTCCTGAACGATTTATTTTCATGTTCTGCACTGTACGTGAACTTATATATCTGCTACAAAGTGCTATAAAATAAATACTCTATGTTAAAATTGTATGTCCCTTGGATTCGCGTTCGCACAGAGGCCCAGGACCCAGCTCATGCAATCTCTGCCACGAGCAGATAATACGCTGCGTGTTCAGAGAACAAGGTTACGGTATGTGCCCCCGGGCGCATTCGCGTTCGCACAGACTCCCGAGACCCAGCTCAGTCTCTGACGGGGGAAGAAAATAAGCTGCGTGTTTTGTTACGACATGTCCCCCGGGCAACTTTTGTTTTTACGCCTCGCGTGTAGAAAGGCCGTGGTTCGAATCCCGGTGCCAGACAATCAACCCCCCCCACCCCCAAAAAAAAATCCTTTGCAATTCTGGAATTGCAGTTGGGGCTTGGGGTGCGGCCTGACCCCGGCGACCATTGCCAGTAATGCACTCCCTCACCAGAGCAGGATTGGCCACCCTGGTGTAGTAACGGCCACAACTTCCCATGAATACGCCAATTAACCCACGGCCCTCAGTCTCCAGTGGCTGCAAAGCAACTGACCACGGCGGCGGTCAGACCTGTGATGCAGCAGGGGGTGCTAAGATTCTCTGGACTCGGACAGGCTGCCATTGGAATCTGAACCTGGTAACGTTTAACACAAGAACCTTATCTAGTGAAGCAAGTCTCGAGGTGTTGTTCGAGGAATTAAAGGGCATCAAATGGGATGTCATAGGGCTTAGTGAGGTTAGGAGAACAGGCGAAGCCTTTACGGTGCTGAAAAATGGACACGTTCTATGTTACCATGGTCTAGAGGACAGAAGAGAACTGGGCGTAGGATTTCTAGTCAATAAAAGCTTAGCTGGCAACATAGAAGAATACTATAGCATTAACGAAAGGGCAGCAGGTCTTGTAATTAGGCTCAATAAGAGGTACAAGCTCAAGGTGGTACAGGGCTATGCCCCCACATCCAGCCATGAAGACCAGGTAGTGGAACACTTCTATGAAGATGTGGAATCGGCAATGGCTAAAGTAAAAACAGAGTATAACGTAGTTATGGGAGATTTCAATGCTAAAGTAGGCAAGCATCAGGCTGGAGACAAGGCAGTTGGGAACTATGGTCTGGGATATAGAAATAGCAGGGGGGACCTACTAGTTGAGTTTGCAGGATGGAATAACCTACGCATAATGAATACTTTCTTCTGTAAACGGGAGAGCCGGAAGTGAACATGGAGGAGCCCGAATGGGGATCATAAAAATGAAATAGACTTCATATTATGCGATAACCCTGGCGTTGTGAAGGATGTGGAAGTGCTCGGAAGGGTAAGGTGTAGTGACTATCGTATGGTAAGATCTCGAATTAAGCTAGATTTGAGGAGGGACCGTAACAAGCTAGTACGAAAGAAGCCGATTAATGAGCTAACAGTAAGGCATAAAGTAGAAGAATTCAGGATCGCGCTGCAGAACCGATACTCAGCTCTTACCGAGGAAGCCGAGCTTACGACACAGGAAGCCAGCGACAACCTCACACGCATTATCACGGAGTGTGCAGTAGAGGTCAGGGGCACGATGGCTAGACAGGATACTGGTAAACTTTCCCAGGAGACGAAAGATTTAATTAGGAAACGGCAAACCATGGCAATCTCCACCCCAGCTGACAGAATAGAACTAAGGGAGCTTTCTAAGTTAACCCTTTGAGGGTCTTTGCCGTACGTGTACTGCGGCGGTTTTCCGTCCCGCAAGGTCTTTGCCATACGGGTACGATTTTGAGCATCCGTTTGAAATTTCGCGCCATATTAACGATGCATGCTCCCTGGGAGGTGCTGCCACCTCCTGGGACTTACAAGAAGTGTTTGAAATATGATTGTGCTACCTTCTTGCGGTGAAAAACAGAACTCTCTGGCTTCGGCGCGTTACGGCATTTGTACGTGTCAACGCATTTCGTGGTTTCAGTTTCGCCACGTGATCGCATCGGAGGCGCGTGAAACTTGATCGGCACTCGCTATCAGGGGCGGCGGAAGTTAATTTCAATCTATATTGGTGCTGCTCTTATCTTGTTTATTACCCACGCTCACTAGGTATTCTTGCCCTCCTTGCTTGGAACTGAAGTAACCTAATCGAAGACTCCGTTGCGGGGGCAGCGGAAGTTGATTTCTATCTATATTGGCGCTGCTATTAGCTTGTTTATCACCGGCGCGCATGAGTTATTCTCGCTCTCCTCGTTTACTGGGTTGCCTTCGAGTTCTTCAGATGCACGGCAAAGCGGCGATTCGGCCCAACGAACTGCCCGCTCTGATGACACCGACCGCGATGACTCTTCTGACTCTGAGTTTGCTCCTTTCACCGAGTCTGAATCGCAAGACAGTCTTTCTTCGAAGAAGACAGCTCATTTTCGGACATGCGCTTTAGGCGTGCAGACTGCGATAAGGCACTGTGCGTAGACCCGTGTTTCAAGGAATACCACACTCTGAAGTACTATTGAACATTTTTCAGTTCTAAGTGATGCTGACCCTAAAATACTGTTCCTGATAGTTTTTTACCATTTAATCCTGACTTTTTAGACATTTTGTAGATTCCAAATCCGCAATAAACTAATTTGACCACCAGGGAAAGTTTTTTTTCAAAAAAATTCAACCCTCAAAGGGTTAATCAATAAGTGTAAGACAGCTGACATCCGGAGGTATAATATGGAGAGGATCGAATACGCTGTAAAGAACGGAGGTAGCCTGAAAGCAGTAAAGAGGCGTCTTGGCGTGGGGAAAAATCAGATGTATGCACTTAAGGATGAGCAAGGCAATGTTATCACAAATAGGGATAACATAGTCACAGTGGCCGAGGAGTTCTATAGGGATCTGTACAGTAGCCAGGACATCCAGGATAATGCTGAACGAGAAAGTAGTTCAGAGGAGATAGACATCCCACCAGTAACGACCGAAGAAGTAAGGAAGGCTTTGAAAGAAATGAAAGGGGGCAAATCACCTGGGGAGGATCAGATAACAACAGACCTCTTGAAGGATGGAGAAATTGTACATGAAAAACTGGCAAACCTGTACACGCAATGCCTAATTACCGCAAGCGTACCGGAATCTTGGAAGAACGCGAACATCATCCTAATCCATAAGAAAGGCGACATGAAGCACTTGAAAAATTACAGGCCGATCAGCTTACTGTCAGTTGTCTACAAGGTACTTAAGGAGGGTTATTCAACAGTAGACCATATTCACTCGATCAATCAGGTGATAGAGAAGTGCGCTGAGTATACTGAACCCCTATATATAGCCTTCATAGATTATGAGAAAGCATTCGACTCGGTCGAAACCTCAGCAGTAATTCAGGCATTAAGGAACCAGGGGGTAGATGAGCATTATGTAAGTCTACTAGAGGATATCTACAATGGGTCCACAGCTACCATCATCCTCCATAAGGAGAGCAGTAAAATACCTATAAGGAAGGGCGCCAGACAAGGAGACACAATCTCTCCAATGTTATTCACAGCATGTTTACAAGAAGTATTCACAACGTTGGATTGGGTAAGGGTTAATGGAGAATACCTCAGTAACCTCAGATTTGCTGATGACGTTGCCTTGCTAAGTAACTCGGGGGACGAATTGCAAAGCATGCTTTCCACACTAGACGAATGGAGTAGAACCGTGGGCCTGAAAATTAATATGCAGAAAACTAAAGTAATGATCAATAACCTCGGGACAGCACAGCAGTTTGGGATAGGGGGCGAGGTAGTAGAAGTGGTAAAAGAATATATCTACTTAGGCCAAGTTGTGACCCCGGATCCCAACCATGAGGCAGAGATAATTAGAAGGATCAGAATTGTGTGGAGTGCATACGGCAGACATTCTCAGATAATGAATAGCAGTCTACCATTGTCCCTGAAGAAGAAAGTGTACAACAGCTGCGTCTTACCGGTACTCACCTACGGGGCAGGAACTTGGAGGCTCACTATGAGGGTTCAACTTAAATTGAGAACGACTCGGAGGGCAATGGAGCGGAAAATGATAGGTGTAACATTAAGGGACAGGAAGAGAGCGGAGTGAGTCAGGGAACAAACGCGTGTTAAGGACATATTAGTAGAAATTAAGAAGAAGAAATGGACGTGGGCAGGGCATGTAATGCGCAGGCAAGATAACCGCTGGTCATTAAGGGTAACAGAGTGGATCCCTAGAGAAGGCAAGCGCTGCAGGGGGCGGCAGAAAGTTAGATGGGCGGATGAGATCAAGAAGTTTGCAGGGACAAATTGGTCACAGTTGGCACAGGACCAGGGAAATTGGAGAATAATGGGGGAGGCCTTTGCCCTGCAGTGGGCGTAGATAGGGTGGTGGTTATGATGATGATGATGATGTTAAAATTAAAAACAACTGCCCTTGCACATTATAGCATGTAATTTTAGGGCACCTCATCGTGTAATAAATGCATAGTATTCCCTTTATCTTCAGCATTTTGTTCAGTTGTGAGTTATTAAGAACATTGTAACAACGTGCAGGCACTGCCCAACCAACCATTTGAAGCCCCGGCCAGCGCAGCAAAAGAAAAAAAAAAGGTTTGGGATTTTTATCACACTCTTGAATTTATTGGGTACCAGTCTAGGGGTAATCAGTTCCATAGGTTACTGACTGGCACACCTCTATGCAATAATCTAAGGAAACTTTTCCTTTGTCTTTGTTTCTGGCGGCCAAGCGTGCAGGACCGAATAGCCGTGAACACAAAAACAACCAGTCATTAACGCACAAAAGTAAGTTTTGACTACCTTGAGAGACGTCAGAAGTTAGTAGACAGAAAATATGCTAGTGGTGTAACATGCATCACCAACAACGCCTGGTTTGCTCTTTGTGACAATATGAACCAGAACACACAAAAAGCGTGTTCTTTCATTGCAAGTCAAATTAACGCGTGGCTTAATTGCAGTAACAAAGTAGAAAAATGCGGCTTTCCAAATATACCAATACTGCGCCATTATTGGACCTCCACGAACAGTATTTTTCAATTTTGCGGTTCTGGTTCATATTTTTGTGTTTGCATTTCATTTGTCCATGACTGCACCTACCTCCACTCTGCTCACTCCAGAACAACAGGGTGCAGGCCCTGTTGTATCTGAGAAACGCACCTTGGATCATGGTGTACGGGAGCAGCAGCTGCTGCCTAGTGACTGGGTTTTTCTTTCAGCACAGGCAGCTAGAACCCTGGTCGGTTGTTTGGGGCAAAGTGTCGTCTATAGACCACTGACCCTGCCATCTCCAGAATGCCCTTGGCGGCACTTTATAGACACGCGACAACAGGCCCCTATAAAGTGACTACTTGTTAAAGACTCAGCCCTAACAATGTCTCGAATAAGCCATTAAATCGTGCTTTAGAAGAGAAATGTGTGGCATTAGAAACAACAAAGGCAACGTCACACTAGGCCAACACAACCAGTGATGTTGCGTGCAGGGAATTTTCCCTTTTGTAGGGAATTTTCAATTGTAATTTTGGCCAAAAGGGAAAAAGGAAATCTTTAATAGATGCAGAGATTTTAGGAGTCTTGGAGTAAAAAGGGGAAATGTCAGTAAACTGGACATCACATCATTTATTACTTTGCTTTTTCTTTTAGAAGTTCCCTTACACTTTGCCGGATTTGTGCTAAAATATCCGCAGTCATGCCTGCGCAAGCCACAAGCATGCAAGACCGCTTCCGATCCAGTTCATAAAACAAGAGGAAGCATGGAGGAAAGATTACTTCATGAGAAAGATCTCGTAAAGTGTGAAGTGGTGGCGGCTGAAGGGCTAAAGCCTGTACGAATGTATTCCTGCGCAATATACAAAAAAGTATTTCGGGTGCACCTTAGTTCACGTGCAGTCTAGAGATAATTCTCACTGTCCCGGCACTGAGCTAAAATTACCTCAATACTCAACAATGTAGTTCTTTTTCATACAGGCAGTTTTAACTTAATGCTTTAGCATGCAAAGTAAGCGTGCTGCTTGGTAAAAAATGTGAAATGCAAAGTCAAATGCTGCTGAGTGGGAGATGTACTGGAATTTAGTTCCCGCTGAAACTCTGATTCTCTGAACGAAATCTGCGCCCAGAAGGCTATGTAAGATAGACATAGGTGGTGCTGGCTAACACCCAAAATAAAAAAGTGAGCGAAAATCTACATAAAGATCTATCAGCTACAAAGCGAGAATGCAGGTAAATTTGCAGAGAATTCCTGAGAATCTTGGAGAGAAAATGCTAAAAATAGGGAATTTCCAGGGGTGAGACAGCTGAATCAGATTTGGGAGCAGTTTTTGGAGCAGATCTAAGAACCTTGAATTGTAGCAGAAGAACGACATATATTATGTCACCTTAGGAGACTAAAAAAATCAAATTTTTGGCAACTCATGGGGAAAAAGTGCACTTTTTTAGGTTTTTAACATATAGAACAGTGAAACAGCCTCTCAATAAACTTTTTTTTTCTGCCAGAGTATCACGAGGTACAAACTGCACTACCTTTTTACAAACCATTTTTAAATTCTTAAGTTCTATGAATAAATAGTAGAGCTCATTGAAAAACTAAGCAATCGTAAGGCATTTTTATAATCATGTGAATGCCGAAATTGTTATTTTTGTTATCTCGGACTCGGCTGTACGCACAAGTGTAGAGTCACGGCAAAAGTTGCGCAAAACGTTCGTATGTATAGCCGCCTCCCTCTTGGCATTAAATTTCACTTCAGATAAATGAACCATTATTACTAGCGTGAAATAATAGCCTGTCCCGCTACCAGACACTGCTTGAACATTTTGCGGCAATGTAGCCTGCGCCGCTGCTTCTGCAGCGTCGATCATCCCATTTCCGCCACTCGCAAGCTCGCTGTGAAAGGCAGCAATAACTCAGCGTTTTATAACACCGCAATGAGTCCGAAATTTCCCTTCAAACACGCACTGGACTCACACTCAAGGCCGAAACACCGCGAATTTACGGGCGCCATGTTGTTTTTGATGAACTCCTGTCTTTCGAGTCCCGCAACAGATCAAAGGACTAAATGTAAACCCAGCTATCCCCATAACTAAACCAAGGTAGACATCGGCGAAGAGCACTCTGCCTGAACCACAAGCAAATGCTCCGCCCGGCGGCCACGTTTTCCCATCTTTATGACACCAAGATACGGCGCTCCAAAAATTGCCGTTTTTGTTCATCAACTTGGACAAGTAGTTTGACGCCTTAGTACACATAATTATTTTTTCTACAGGACTTTGCAATAGTTTTCGATGGAAAAACTGTGAAAACGCACAGAAGATAACATGTGCAACCCGACATTGTGACTTTCGAAAAAACTATCTCGGGGACAATTTTATGATCAATCAGATTGAACCTTTACAAACACCATCACATTGGGGGTGCTGGAAAATAATGCTGTCGGTAAGCATTTCCCCCACTGAAACTGACCGGAGCGTTAAAATCCTTGGCTCTCAGACTGTTTTAGAGCAGTTTGGCGCAATTTTTGCAATTTTCAAGCTTTTGGAGCAGCCTGGCGCAGGAAAACAAATTTGTATCAAATCTGCGCAATATGCGCAGCTGTCTCACCCCTGAATTTCTGAACCTAGAAATGGGAATTTGTCTTCCCAGTACGGAACATCACTGAACACAACACCTAGTGGCGTAGACAGCTTCCAAAACATTGTGCAAAAGTTTATTATATTCAGTTTTTACATTCAGGTGGTTCACCCCCGCCAATTTAGATCAGCTCATACGGCTATGCCTTAATTCACAAAATACAAAATTTTTCTACTAACCAATCTGGAGCTCGACACCCCCGTTGATCCCAGTGCACTTGTAGAAAGTGCCATAACACCAATTGCACCATTTTAGCCTACCGTGTGGCCTCATTTGGGCAACATGGCATTAGATCTGCAGTTTTACCACCTATGAAGAGCCCAAGAATCCTGCTATTGTGCACACTAAAGAACTGTAAACCCACTTACCCCTCTCTACCGCACCCCACCCCGCTAGAACAACCTCACCAGTAAATGCTACATGAACAGCTCACCAGACGTCATCATGCCATTAGAGCCACAAAAACGCAACGAAATTTATTCAATAATTTCGTTCGACATTTCCAGCAATTTCACTGGTTCCGCACAACCAAGACGTGGTGCCCGCTTTCCTGATGGAGGCGAAAAACAAAAGCACACATCTGTTTGGGATTTCGGTGCACGTTAAATATCCCCAGGCGGTGAAAAATTAATCCCAAGCCTTACTCTACCGGACAAGACCAAGGTGGTCACGGATTCCCAGCAAGCCTACAGAAGCTTCCAGTGCGGCTGGGTGTCCCGGTTGGCCCTCCGAGTGCTCAAGGAGAAAAAACCTCCAAAGGAAAGCGTAGAACTAGTGTGGGTACCGGCCCATTCTGCGGTGGAGGGTAACAAGTTTGCCCACCAGCAGGCCCGAGCACTGACTTACCGGGCCACGTCCACAGCAGAGGCAAAAAACCAACCATTGCTTACCTACAGGGAAATAATCACTTATTACAGGCACGACAGAAGGACGCTACCAGCACCCCATGCAGCACTCACGAAGGAACAGCAAACTATATACCGGCAAATCCAGACAGAGTCCTTTCCGCACCCCCGTCTACTTAACCGCATGTTCCCAAACCAATTCGAACAAGCTTGCCCAATCTGTAAAAAACTAGGCACTCTCCAGCACATGATAGGAGAGTGTAGGTTTAGCCCGAAGCACCCGCCCCCCTTACCCGAGTCTCGCTCCACCAACCCCACTCTACCCTTTAACGAGAGATGGAGGATCTTGCTGACCAGCCCCACCCTGGAGGATCAGCTACTACTGGTCACCAGGGGCCAGGCGGCGAGAGCAGCATATGGATTCCCGTGAACAGGGAACCACCTCCGTCCAGTGTGGAGTTCGCAACGAACGACTCTTAAATAAAGTTTCTTCTCTCTCTCTCTCCACTATGGCGCACCTCATCGCCTGTGTAGCAATCATGCGTTAAACCCTACAATCAATTGAAATCAATCATACTGCTCTGCACCACTATTCACCTTTGCTTTGTTTTTGAACATATTGGCACCTGGCTTGGTTTTGTTACGGTAGGTAGTAATCGTTTCGTGAAACACGGGGTATGTTTGACAAATACGGTCACGTATGACAATTTCACTTATGTCAATTGGTCAGTGTCATGTAAGACAACTCCAAAGCGCCGCATGGCTGTGCAGCTACAAGCATAGCGCACACAGTACCAACAGCAGTACACACTGGTACTTACGTGTACTTTCGTAACTTCCAATCTTTCACCCCACCATTCTTACTACTCTAAACTGAATACGCATTACATTTAAGCGCAAATAGATCATTCTGCAAGCTTATAAGACCTGCCTAACTTGCGTTTGCTTTTGCCGGCCTCAGCCAATCGCAACGCTGTGCATATGACGTCATATGTTCTTGTGAGGAAACTGAGCTTGGGTCGCATGGCCATTCCTTTTTCTCCTAATTGTATAGCTTATCTGAGCGAAGTTTACGTTAAAAGTGGTGTCAGCATGATTATAACAAGGCAATCTTTAGAATGAACTTGCCTTGCTGCTACCTGCTTCAGCAGGTAGCAGCAAGGCTGGGAAATTCATAAACACCTTGTAGACCTGACAGTAGAAAAGTTATTGCAGCTTTCGCAACTGCAATACAAGCAATGCTAGTCGCTTGGTCAGTACCACGTCATCTTATAAAACTCAACAATGTTCTCTCTCTGGCCAGTACTAGTACTCTCTTAAAGCTTTTTTTTTTTAAAGACTGAGTGCACATGCTGATGGCAGTGTTGTACTGAAGATGGATGTCATAAAAAAGGTAAAATGATGGTTAATATGGCAACCAAAATCACAGTTAAAAAAAAAAAAAACAGCCAGCCAGCTTTATCACACAGTAAAATTTACATCTTTTAATACACCGTCTTAAAACTTCAAAAGCCTCCACAAAGCCGCCGTCTGTGTGTCCTTATGACAGGCATTACGCCAGGCTACTGTGGCTCTGGATAACCTGCAGCAAAGTGGCTATGTCGCGGTCCATGAACGTGACCCTCTTTGAGTGTTGGGCCAGTGCGTTTGCCTCCTGTAGGATGGCCACTAGGACTGCCTCGGCCACCTCCTGCAACAGCTGGAGGGCGATGGCCTGTATGAAGAGGCGCTTCTTGACAACCTTCCTCAGGATTGCACGCACGAGCTGTTCGAACAGTCGCCGCGGGATCAGCAGTCTGGTGGAGAGCTGTAGTCCCACCATCTCCTGAAGAGCTCCATAGCCTGTCCGCCTCTTCACTGGAGCTCTGCCCTGCGTGAAAAGAAAGTGTCCTTGCATGTAAGTGCACACTTTGGGGACAGCCGGCAACATCTGTGCCTGCGCATTCATGCGATGAAGCCACATGTTGTGTCAAAGGTGTGACGGCGGGTTTGCTGCATGAGCAAAACTTGTGGCTGATTGCAATGCCTTCAGTCACGTAGCTTTGAGTCACCAACAAAAAGTGCACAAGCTTTTACATGTACAATTTTCTCAAACGAGTTGTGTACAAGGTCATTTGTTGCTGACAGGTAGAAGGTGAAACTGCCAGCCGTGGAAAACACCCGCATCGATGTGATAACGTAGGAATGGCAGCTACAAATTATGACCCACGTCATGTCGCCAAATAGGATCTAGCTGTGAGCTGCTGCCACTTTACACTTATAAAAAATGAGCCTGGAAATGCACAATCTCTACTGATCATCAGAGATGAAGTTTTGCCGAAACAAGTAAGCACTGAGCCAATCGACTGTGCCTCAATCGCAAAATGTTGCTGGCAGTGTGAAACAACAAGAGCTCAATTCCCCACTCACTAACTCTAAAACTGTACCAATTGCCAATGGGATAGGTTTTGACTGACACGTAATATTTGTGCACTAACCCGTACTCGACAGGTCTCTTTCGTGACAAATGCCACGTTGAAACATGTTGAAACAAACCGCCAAAACTTTTGTTCATTCACAGCCAAATAATGCCAGTGATATTATTACGCAACTACAATTCAGTCATATTACTGTACCAAATCATCCATAACAACTAGCATCTTCCTGCCACAATTTTTAGAAAATTGAGCAGGAATAGTTGTTCTGCCTCTCACGGCAACCATTTAATTCCTCCAGCTAAGGACTGTTGTCAGTGGCAATAGAATCATACTAAGTCAAGATTCGAAACAAGCTTCCTTACACAGTTACCTTATCCAAATGAATACTTTTTTGACATCACTGCCTTTTTGAAAGCATATTTTTTATCTTATCTTCCCTAAAATGAGGTTTTTCGCCACGGTGCCATGCACCGATTACACTTGTGTAGTTCAATGTATTGAAGATCCAATTTGACATATAGGAAGCGACAGTCTTAAATTTTTCTCCGTATTTCGTTGTTTTGTTTCTTGGTTAGCGTAAATATCCTAACCGAATGGTTTCACGTTGTCAGATCATACTTGTGATTTAGCCTTTCTGGTTCACTTTTTGGCATATTTGTTATGCCATGCCCCTAATGTGCTCACAGGGTGCCCTTAGTTTCATGTCCTGTATTTCTGTCTGTTTTCCTATACTCCTCCACATCAACTGCTGTGTTTTAAATGGGTCCATAACTAGCCAATAGCTAAGGACACAGACATTACTGCTTGATTTCTATTCTGGTGAAAAGTGCAAAATAACCAATTTCAATGTCAATTCTGACAGAAATATCACTATACTGATTTACACTTATGACACGTGCATTCATGCAGTAATCAGGAGAATTTGCAAAATAATGTACGTAAAAAAAAAGCAGGAGTTCGTTTCTGAGCTAACTTAAAACAACTTCTTTTAATTTTCAAGCAAACTCTGTGAAACTTGTCAATCTTGCTGCTATTTTCCCATTGATTTCAAATATGCCATTATTTTTTGAGTCAGTCAATTAGTTCTCCAGATAATTAGAGATAATTCGCCATTTGTAGTTGACCAATAAACAGAACAGAGTCATAAAACTAATATTTATATTCCTCACTACTGGTGAATACAATAAGAGAATCGGTTTTTGATGCACTGCTTGGAACTAATTTTACAGTTCATTAAACTTTGGTGTTTGAAACGGGCATTCAAAATGGTTCCTTGCCACTGGTGCCACCAAAGTTCAATGAGCTGTAAAATTCAGTGCATCAAAAAACCGATTCTCTTTTTGCATTCACCAGGATTTATAGTATTGAAAAATATAAAGATTACAGTTTTACGACTAACACTGTTCTGTCTATTGTTCCTCCACAAATAGCTAATTATCTCTAATTATCTTGGTAACTCATTGACTTACTCAAAAAATAATGCCATTTTAGAAACAGTGGGGGAAAAGCAGCAAGACTGACAAGTTTCATAGAGTTTGTTTGAAAATTAAAAGAAGTTGTTTTAAGAGCTATGTCCCCCCCCCTTACACAAAAATTTTGCATCTTGTTTTTTTTGTTGCGATAAGTAGCTAGTGACCTACTTATAACCTGTAGAAACCTCATTTGCTTCAGCGTGCGACGGTTGTTTAATTAGAGGCATTTTCAATGCGGCCAGTCGCAGTTTCGGTTTCAGCGAGTACCGCGAAACGATGGATTTTGTGGATTTTGTGTGAACAAAGCCGACCACGTGACTGTCGGAGGGATATCACAGAGTAGAGCCGCCGTAGCACTGTCGAATCCGCATCGACGGCAGTTTCTGCGAATGCCCCCACGTACTGATCTCGTGAGGCGCTTAATTAAAAAGCGACCGTGGATGTGACGCAGGCGCTGCGAGTGCAAATGCTACCGCGGCTAAAGAACGACGCGCGACGCTTGAGACGGTGGGTGGCAAGACGTGCGCTGGGAGCAGCCAGCCGGTCTGCCTACAGATGTGTTCGGCTTAGCACTGCGGCGGATATTCAAGTGCCGCTCTCGTAACCGGTGCAGATGACAATTTTTAATGCAACCCGCCATCGCATCATTAACTCCTTTCTCATGTAAGCCACCATGGTCGGGACTTGGGGACAATTTCGTGCAGCGGTAACAAGCTATCACTCGAGCTACCTGCGCCGGCCTGGGCCACTTCGCGGCCGTGGCCGCCGCCTGCACAGCGACCGTGCGGCTAGCTCAGTGGGCTTTTCGTGCTTCCGGCGCGTTTTCGCATCCAATGGTAATAAACAGTAATAGAAACAGAGTGCCTGGAATCGCTGTAGAACTTTGGTCGCGGCCAGCTGCCCGATGAGCTGACGAAATCACGGCGCCTCCGCCGCCAACGATCGGGTTGTTCGTTCTTGAGCAGAAGCTCCGCCTTCCGGCCCTCCGATTGGAGCGGCGAGCCGGCGAAAAACGCCGGCAGTGCGGAAGCGGCAAACACAAACTCGTGACATGTTGGGATGTTGTTTATTTTCACAATATCCTCGGGATGTCGACTGCGCATGGTCCTCTGCTGGCTGCTCGGTTGCGTTTCGCACACTTTAAAATTGATTTTAATTATGTTCTAGGCTGTATTCGCCGCTGATATTTTGCAGATGATGTATGTGTGTTCACACCAATCTATCTCCGAAGTTATCTCGCCTTCAAAATTTTGTGTCAGTGCCCCTTTAATTAAGGAACTGTGAATGCAATGCACAACCTATCTCTATTAAAAAGGCTAGGACGTTCATACCTCACCACAAGTTTTCTCGATGGGGAATAACACAGCCATAATTGAGGAATTAGAGCATATTTTTAAGGAGCAAATTTCTAATTATACACTCTTTCAACTGTAGCACGATGTACTACCTAAAGAAGCCATGAAGACAAAATACAAGTTTCATTTATTAAAAAGACTGCTTTGTCGCAATAACATAGATACCCATTTTAATACAAGCTTCAACTAATAGTCTCAATAATAAGGAAAACACATGACGCAGTGGCGACGCACCAACCGTTTTCTCGCCTAGTCTTACGACGTCACAGGGACTTGTTCATCTGACTGACGGCTGCTGGTTGACGCTGCCAACAAGAAACATGACTGTGCTATTATAGTGCTGCCTCTAGCTTCATTTCATTGTATTACTTAAAACCCGCAGTTAATAAACGGGGCTCTTTCTACAGAAGAACAGTTGTCACAGTCCGGGTTGTTCGTCAGTCCAAGGTGAAAAAGGTGGATTGTTGGTGTAAGCAAAGTTCAGTCGCAGGCGATGTGTATAAAGTTTCTAGGCTATGAGGGAGCTGTCCTTGAAGTCTTTATTTCGACTCCACGTCAATCGCGTGCAAAAAGACTTGGTTATTCGGTTGATTACACCATAGCCGGCGTCTTTCAGTTACTGAAAAACAATGCACCATGGCAGAAGCCTGTTTTTGCAAAGAACCCATTACGGTATTTCCTGTGGTTAAGGCCTATATGGGCAGCTTCATCGGCTTTTTGATTTCCAATACCACTAAGCCAGGTATCCATTGCCATTTTATACAGTGTCCAGCAATGCAAGGTAGGAGACATCGCAGGCTGTGGTATGGTGGGGGAAGACCTGCGCCTTCTTGACAAAACTTGCAGAGCTGCCCTGGAATCTGCAAAGATGCTCCACTGATGTGGCTCGTGGCATAGGATGTAAACAATTGCTTCTTTAAGGGCCTAGAGCATACAGGAATTCCTGGGCTTGCACCTAAACAAGAAGAGAACGTCACACCGGAAACGCATAGGTTCGCAAAACTAAAAGCTCATCGAGATTTTTGATCGTCTATCATATTTTATTGCACAGAATGTGAACCTTGGTCTTCATACTGGGTTAAACAATCACGTTTAAATTAACAAAGAAAGAAAAACCTGAAATGGTTAATCAAAATAGCCACAAACAGCAAATACAACGATTAACATGATTGTTTAAACCACCCAATGCTCGGAATATTTAAAGAGCCTCGCAAGACACAAAAAAAGAAATTTAATAAAATGAAACAAAGATCTAGAAGTTCAGCCAATCATGCCCCTTAAGTACACAATCCTGAACACAATAGAATTTTCTCAATTGTTCAAAAGAAGCAAAAATTTCTGGAATGTTGAGAAGCCTTCCCAGAAAAAAAAAAAAAAAAAAAAACAATGAACAAATGACAAAAATGACAAAGCTTCACACACTTTGGTGAATAAACTCTAATCTCAAAACCAACAATTTTCTCAAGTGTTGAAATCAACACACCAGAACATCTAAAAATCTCACCAGGCAGAAAGCCTTCTGAAAAAAAAAAGAAATATATAGAAAAATGACTAAAAGTTCACACATTTTGGTTTTAAAGCTTTAAATAAAGGTTCTTTGCAGTTGAGCATAACTGGCAAATGTTAGAAAATGAATTGAAGATCTAAAAAACGACAAAATTTCACACAGATCACAAAGCCGTCCTTGCAGTCTCTTGCAGTCTCTGGAAGAGTGCTACTGCACCCCGTCCAGTGGTCCATTTAATTCAAGCATCAGAGCTTCCAGCTGACGCCGCATATCTTCCATTCGCGTCAAATGCCCCGTCATCATCGTTTCGAACAGCTCCGTAGAGTCGAGCTCGCACTGTACTTCCTTGTCCACGAGCTGCACGGGCGGGGGAGGGCGCTCGGGGCTCGCTCCGCCCGCGACGACACCACTACCGTCGCTGAACATCGGCTCCCCCACGACAAGACCGCCGTCATAGGGGCAGACCGCGAAAGCGTTATTCGCCGCAGGCGCGTCCGGTTTGCAGCCGTTCGCGATTGAGATCTGCGTGGGCATCAAGTCCAGCACAGGAGCCCCTTCGTTGTCCAAGCTTGCCACAGACGCCGGCAGCAAGGCGGATTCGTTGGCCGCGCCGCCTTCTTCCATCATCGCGTAGAACAAAGCAAGGACGCATTGCTCGTCGCACGACAACGGTTTCTCTTTCACCTCGTCTTGCTGCGGTGGCCGCAGCGTCAGGTCGAGCGGTAGCTCCTCGTTTTTTGCTGTGCGACGCGGCGACGGGCAGCGCGTCGCCGTCTTCTGTCGTCCTTCATCGCGGTCGTCCCACGAAGTGGTGGCAGAACTAGGTCTAGCTGGTTTGACGTTTAGCTTTGGCACAACGGCTCTACTGAGCACGTGGGACGAACTGACGGCCTCGCAGCCCAGCAGTTGGTCCAGCGTCGCTGTCACATCCGAACCTCGGCCGATTACGTCCCAGAAGAAGTTGTGCAGTTTCTTGGGCGAGATTTCCTTGCCTACTTCCGACAATAGAGCCCTGGCCATGGCCCGCCATATTGGCCAGTTGCCGCAGCTGCGCCCTCGTCCACTTTCTTCCATCTTCTTCATGAGATGAACCTTGGGACAGGCGTAACGCCTGTACAGGTCCCGAAGGACGAGACGGTCGGTGTTGCTCCAAGACGAAAAGTAGTAGCTGCCATTCGTACAGGTGGTGTCCGTGTCGTCGGGCTCGGTGTATTTGAGAGGTTGCATTGCGAACGGCTAGACAGGTGTGCTCTACCGTAGTGAACGACGAAGCGCGGCCGCGTGGCTCTGTCAATGGAGGCACGAAAATGGAGGCTAATTGTGCGCCGTGCGCGCCCATTCCAGTGTTGCTAGACTGGCCTTTGAAATCAGTCAAGGCAGTCTCTAGACCCTCTAGACCGCTCAAAAGAGAAACTTTTTTTTTTTTATCTTTCGCAAGCGGCGGTTGGCGCGGTATCAGGTATCAGCAATATCAGGTCAAGTGGACTTTCACGTCCTTCGTTCCGCGACGCCGGCGACGCGGCGGCTGGCGGCGCAACGCTGGGCCTCCCCCAGTCCCGGATCGTCCGCGGACTGCCCGAGACGCGATCCGGCGCTCGATTTTCCCATGTATTCCTATGGGCACTATGGGGCTCCCGGTCCGAGCGCAGTCCTCGGACTGCCCGCGGACCGTCCTCGACATGCATAGTGTCCGGGCTAATTCAAAACACAACACAGTGTCAGAAGTGGGCAAATAGACACCTTTGCTCCTCCTCACCAAGGCAGAAGAAGAAATCATGGCCGGCGAGCAACAGACTCCTGAATGCAAGTGGAGCGGAATTTCACTTCGGCAACCTGACACGGTCGCCTTCACCGATGCTACATCTTGGCCAACGTAGAAAACACGTGACAAAAATCTACGCAGCGGAAGTCTGCCTTGCCTCTGCCGAAGTGCAAGTACACATGCCGCCAAAGTAATTGGAACCCGGTCTTCTAAATTTACAGGAATTTCTTCTTCCAGAAACTACCTGGCTGCATCGGTGCGCGTTTGAAAGAGTCCTCCCTAATGAAAAAAGCTTCCTGCAAACCGGTTATGGATATTATAATGGCAGAAAGAAAACTATTTTGTGATATTCACAAATCCTTGTCCCAATTACTTATGATGGAACCTGTACGCTCACTTTATATTGTATGGGCCCTGAAAGTCGTCCCCTGCTTGACACTTCCTCACTTTCTGCAGACGAGCTGCTCTCCTACAAGAGCATCGTCAAGCATTTCACCAAACACTTTGGGCACCCGGCTAACGAGCTCTATGAGTCTTCTCGCTTTCATAAGCGCACTCAGGAACCGGGCGAAAGTGTTGACGCTTATTACACATAATTATGCATACTTGTGAAGTGTTGCAACTACCTGTCCATTCAAATCGAAGAGCGCCTCGCGCGTGACAGGTTCATGGTCAGCCTCCGAGATGCTCGCCTCTCGGAGCAGTTGTGCTGTAATTCCAACTTGTCGCTAACGGAGGCTTGGACTCAGGTGCGGCAGTGCGAAGATGCCGAGAAAGAAAAAGTGGAAAAACGAACTGTCGAAGAATTTCCGTCGGTCGAACTAGACACAGCCAAAGCTCACATAGCGCCGCGACGTCAGGAGTCCAGGCAGCGGTATGCACCGCTCAAGACTGAACTCTCCAGCGCTGCTACTTGCTCTTTCTGCAGACATTCGCCACATCCTCACTCGGAATGCCCAGCACGTGTGTCCCTCGGCAATTATTGCCGAAAGAAAAGACATTTTGCTGAGTCCTGTCGTTCCCATAAAGCAAAAGCAACCAAGCTCACCACTATCCACTTGCATACTGTCGTCACACCCGAGCAAGCTAAGTACGTGGACGTCATGGTAGACAAGTATACGGCCTCTTTCAACGTAGACTCTGGTGCTGAAGCCTCAGCAGTGCTAGCCGATTTCCCTGCAGTACGCCTTCAGCTCAACAAAGTGGACAACTTGACAGGTCCAGGAGGGCAACCGCTTCATGTACCGGGATAGTATGTCGCCCAGCTTTTGTGGTAAGGGAAAGGATGTCCACGGTGACTCTATACAGTGCAGTCGCTCATTACTTTGCTACTGGGTTTCCCCGCGCTGCAGGCACTAGAAGTACCGTATAATGCGGAATAGAGGTCGAGATTTTTTACAGAAAAATTTGCCGAAAAGTCACCCCTTCACCTATATTGCAGTCATTTGGCAGTTGTCATCTGGCTACCGGGCAGCTCATCGAGCCCATCCAAACCCCAAAGGCACCATCGCCACCACCATCAATCGGACACGTCGTCATCTTTGTTTTGTTGCTTCTCTTGCGTACGAATGTGTGCGTGCTGTTTTCTTCTTCCTCAAAATGAGTTTAGGCACTTGGTGCTGGTTCACAGCAGCATTTAAAAGAAAAGTTGGGGGTTTTCCAAGGCCAGTAACGTGTCCGCCTTGCGCCAGCTCGGTATCACCAAAAGTGTTGCTAGCGGCGTTAGCTGAAGGGGCAGCTCTCAGTATGCAACGCTCGGAAGGCCTCGCTTCATGGGCGCTGCTCTGTGCACCTGTGCTGCTGTACAAAGGGGCAAATTTTGTCCGCTAGCGTCGTGCGATGTCTCTACGAATGGATACCCCAAGATGTTTGCTGACTGCCTGCACAGACCGGCTGTCGCTACGGTCTGCACACGAGTGCCCCATGCTTTGCACTCGCTTCACGATGACATGGTCTTGCGAGTGTTTAATAAGTGCTGCATAAGCAATTCCCTGGACTGCACCGAGGACGACCTGCTGTGTGGGTGACAGCGAGCCAGAGGCAGTCGTCCGACGATACTTCAGACAGTTTTAAATGAGTAATCTGAGACGAAACAAGTTATAGTCTCAATAAAACAATGGTTGGTACCTTATTTTTTTTTTGCATTTTACGGCTACAAGGTAAGGGGGTCGACCTATATTCCGCATTATACGGTAGTCAGATTCCTAGAAGACGTAGCGATTCCTCAGCCGAAGCATCATGCGGAACTGTTTAAGGGCCTCAGCACGCTGACAAATGAGTCCCAAATCAGACTCAAACCTGACACCGCACCATTTTCAATTAGTGCACCTAGAAATGCCCCCATCCCACGGCAAGGGGTGTTTCGACAGGAACTTGACAGAATGGAGGCCGAAACAGTCATTCGTCGCATAGATAAGCCAACACCTTGGTGTGCAGTACTCGTAGCAGTTCCAAAAGCCTCGGCTGGTTATTGACTTTGCGTTGACCTGACTCGTCTGAATGAGGTTGTGCTTTGAGAAAGCCAATATTGCCAACTGTCAAGCAAGTTCTTGGTTTGAGAGCCGACGCAAAAGTTTTTTTCTAAGCTAGATGCAACAGCCCGGTTTCACCAGGTCAAGCTTGCTCCAGAGTCTCAACAGTTGACAACTTTCGTAACACCTTTTGGTCGATACTGTTTTTGTCGCCTGCCGTTTGGTATCACATCGGCCCTGGAATATTTTCAGGAACAGATGGCAAGGATCCTCGAGGGTCAAGAAGGTGTTGCAAATATGATTGATGACATTTTTGCCCTCGGTCGCAACAAGAAAGAGCACGACGCCTGCTTGGAGCAAGCCCTCTCTCATCTCTCCAAAGTGAGAATCACTCTAAACCAAGATAAGTGCTGCATTGGTGTGTCCAAAGTGCTTTTCCTAGGTGTGGTCGTCTCAGCCGATGGCATGAGACCCGACCCAGACAAACTGGAGGCTATCAAGACTCTTAAAGCATCCAAGAACATTGCCGAATTTCGCCGACTTTTCGGGATGGTGAACCACCTAGCTAGGTTCCTTCCTAACATCTCCGAGATTACGGCACCCCTGCGTGCTCTTCTGAGCAAAAAAACGGCCTGCTCATGGCACCACGAACAAGAGCCAGCCTTCAGCAAGATCAAACAACTTCTGGTATCAGATCAGTGCATGGCTAATTATCACCCCTTCTACGCCACCACGATTTCAGTGGATGCCAGTTCTTTTGGACTAGGAGCGGTCTTCAAATGCAACCTTCAGGAGAACGTCGACCAGCGTCATTTGCTTCTTGCTCCATGACAGCCACGGAACAGAGGTACAGTCGGACAGAGAAGGAAGCTCTGACTGCGGCTTGGGCAATGAAAGGGTTCGACGAGTTCTTACGTGGCATAAACTTTGCCATGGAAACGGATCATCAACCACGAGTCACTCTATTTAGCAAAATGGAACTGGATATGCTCCTTCCTCGTGTCCAAATATTGCGCCACAAGTTCATGCACTACCAGTTTGCCATGGAGTATGTCCCGGGCAAACTACTAGCAACAGCCGATGCTCCCTCGAGGATATCACTGAAGGTTTCTTGTCCCCTTGACATGGTGGAGTTGTTTGCAACGAAATTTGTTAGCAATGCATTCTCTACTTTGCCATTGAATCCGGATGAGATCATGAGAGCCCAAAGAACGGATGGCGAGTGCACATCCCATATTTCTCTAGCCCAATGCGATTGGCCTCATAAAAAGAAGCTGCCCTTACATTTGACAAAGTATGCTGTGGTAGCTAACGAGATCACAGTCTGTGATGGTCTTCTGCTCAAAGGTCCCTGCATTGTGGTTCCTACTTCCTCGAGACTAGCAGACCTGAATCTGCTGCATGACGGTCATCAAGGTATAAACCGGTGCAAGGCGAAAGCCAGAGATTTGGTGTGGTGGCCGGGGATTGCAAAAGACATTGAGTCTATGGTAGCCTGATGCGAACAGTGTGCACGCACTCGGATTAATCCAGCGGAGCCACTTATTTCCACCCCCTTATCAGGTTGCCCACGGGAGGTTTCGGGTATGGATCTCTTCCACAGCAAAGAACAAACGTTTTTGCTCCTCGAGGATTACGGTATTACTCCTGCTTCCCTGATGTTATTACCTTACGGTCGTCCACAGCTTCTGCAGTCGTCGAGGTGCTCAAGAGCACATTTGCTCGACATGGTATCCTGGAAGTTGTGAGATCTGATAATGGGCCACCGTTTTCCTCCCATGAGTTTAAGAGGTTTGCCAACTCCTATGGTTTCACCCTAGTGACCAGCAGCCCGCATCTTCCTCAATCAAACGGAGAGGCTGAAAGGATCGATTTGGTCTGCACAGTGAAGAACCTGCTTGGCAAATCAAGCGACCCACATCTAGCTTAGCTAAGCTACACAGATATCCCGGGCATGATTGGTTTAGGCTCCACTCAGCTCCTAATGGGGAGGTAAATAGAACTCACATACTGAAGACGAAGCAGTTGCTGCAACTGTCCCGGGCTGCTAGAGAAGCAGTACCCACAAGTGATGGATCTCACAAGATGAAAAGCGACTGCAACTTTAACCAGCATCATTGGGCTAGGCCACTGCCTCTACTGGGGATGGGAGAACGAGTGTGGGTTCGACGTGAAGGAGTTCGAGCTACAGTGTTAAGTGAAGGCCAACTACCTCGCTGTTACATTGTAGAGGCTGATCAAGGTGCAGACCTGCAGCGTAACCGGCGACGCCTGTCAGGGTTCTCACAGCAGAATCAAACAGACCCTGCAATTTTTATGGACACAATGCAGGGTGCCTCTCCTGCAAATCCAACAACGGACATTCCGGACACTGCACCAAACGTAGATAGAAGAACATGTAGTGGCCGCCGTGTAGTTCCACCAGCCCATCTGAACTTGTAAGGCTACACAAGTTTTTGAAGGAAAGAGGTGTTGTGATGTCACCCGTGTCCAGCCAGCTGTCTGGTGGTACTGCCCATGATGGGGACTGGAATGGGAGTGTTTGAATAAATCGCTGGTTGTTGTGACGCTGACGGGTGCAGATTAGACTCTGGCCCCGAAGCACATAGCGTCCCGGCCAACTCAAAACACAACACTTCACAAGGGTGGGATTTGACAAAAGAAGCTCAAAAAACTTCAGGCATCTACGCGATTAGTTTTGCAAGGGCACATCACCCAGGTTAAGCAAACAGAGTTTATGCAAGCTGGTGTGAAGCCATTGGATGCAAAGCTCTTCTTTACTAACCTCAAGTTCCACTGCTACAGCAATGACATGAATATCCAATGTTACACACCTTTTCAACAGCATTACCCTTTACCGCTTGATTGCACAAACATTCTAGTAACTGGTTTATTTTGAAAACGGAACTGCGACATAACCGACATTGCTTGCACAGTCCAGGAACAGGATGGCTACAGCCGGGAGAGAAAAGTTGTAAAAGTCTACACAATGTGTTCTCTACTTCTCATTTTAAAATATGAGCACTATCTCTTACCCCCACCGTACACTCCTCCACAAAATGTACCCTACCCAATACTACGCGACCTGTGCCTACTGCCCATCCCCTGGCACCCTATACCACCTGGTATGGGAATGCCAGCAATCCCCGTCTTTATCTCCAATCCCCAACCCTACTTACGAGCAGTGGGCGGACCGGCTGACCAGCTCGGACCTTGCGGCGCAACAAGAAGTCGTCACTAGAGCCCGGGCAGCCAGCCAGGACCAGGGCATCCCGGACTAAGGTTGCCCCCCACAGGGCTGGTGCCCCTGCCATCTAGCACCAAATTTGCTTGTTTTTATTTCTCTCTCTCTCATCCTCTTCGCTTACAGGGACACTGAAGGCTGAATAACTTTTGTTTCGACTAAAATATTACCCCTTCCTAGCTCTTTTTTCTTTTTCTCCGCCCCGAATAGTGCTCTGTTTGGAAAGAAATAATTAAAGCTGGAATTTGTCTCCCCCATTTTCCTCCCAATTCTCGCGAGTTAAAAGTTGCTCACTGCTACCACCTCCAAGAAGTGTAGAAAGTTTGCCATGTCGCCTCTGCTAACAATCTCCCATTTTGAAGCCTGGATATGGCACTTTCACATGCACACACGCAACATGCACATGCGACACTGGCAGTGACGGATGAGAGCTCTCACATTTACCTGCACTAGTAGACCAAGCGTGACATTGAATTTAAACCAAAACTAAAACAACGCTTGTCACCTGTGCTAGCAAGGCAGCCTTTTCGTTACAGTTTAAAAGCTCAAGTATGTATCAAAGCTCAAACAAACTCTGCCAGTCTCGCTTTGCACATGTAAACGATCCTTGAGTAACACCTATATCAGCTGTGACATGTGTCTTAAACGAAAAAATGCTTAAAGGCCAACTATAGTAAAAATTTCAACCTTTTGGAAACGTCATTTCCATTTAGTCTGCCTAAAAAGACTGCAAAATATAAAAATATGACAGCTGAAATACGCTAATCTGCGGTGCAAGCGACCATCAAAATCAAAGATTTTGAAAGCGAAATTGAGGAGACTACGACCATTACGGACAGGCTGAAGTGGTGTTCCAGACAGCCCAGCTGGCAAGCGAGCGGCGGCATGCGACGAACCGGCCGGCGAAAACCTGCGCGCAACGCTTTGCCCTCGCTGCAGTACTAGAAGAAGCGCGCCCAGCGGAGCTCGACCGATTATTCTGGCTGGCCGTAGGAAAAAGCACAGGGCCGGCTGCAACGTCACTTCCGCTCCAAGGCTGTTTGCCCAATCTGCCGGCAGGTGCAGCGCCACCTGTGACGAAGCTATTTTAAACGCGTATAACTAATTATTAATGCATTTTACAGGACTACCAGTCATGTCCCAGCTGGTTTGGTGGTACGTACTGTACGTTCAAAGTAAATTTGGCCGAGGTGAAATTTGAGTGCAGTTGGTCTTCAAACCAGCGTTGTCGATTTCACATTGCCATATACAATTTATGACACCACAAGTTGCATTATGTAAAAAATGTAAGGGCAGCGATACCCACTTTGTATTTTTATTTTGTAATGTGAAGCTTTCTATGCCTCACTGATGGAGACGTTGCCCCAAAACACACTGCAGGAAAACCAACTTTCTCTGACGACGATGAAGATCACGGGTGAAGTGACAGATGGCTGAAACATGAACCTTTCTCTGGTCGAAAGCCAATGTCTTCAAAGACTGAAATCAAAGTCCAAAATCCAAATCGTTACGGCCAAAACCACTGCAGCAGAGCCAACTTACACAATCGGTTTCCACAAGGCATATCAAGCGCCTCAATACAAAAATGATTCCCGTGATCGGAATCAAGCCTGGGTCCTCGTAGTATGAAGCCGATGTGTATCCAACTGCGCCATTCTAACACGGTCGAAGCAGTTTGGATTTCGGACTTTGACTCAGGTTGCTAGGGAGAAAGTTTTGCATTGTAGTCATCTTTCTCTTAATAAGAAAGGGGCTATGATTTTTGTCCTTACTGAACAACCGCTGCTGATTCAAGTTGCAAATCCACATTCTTGGCACTGCAATTCACCAACACCCAATTTGCTCGGTTTAGTATCTTAAAAGAATAAGCATCACAACAACGAAACACACCAAAGAGAGAACTAATGGATAGAACACTATGTCTCTGGGACATAGCCAGAGGGGGGGTTCGAAAACACTATGAAATTTTTTCCGGGCAGCACGCAAGCGAGGCTTAGTGTTTCTTTCGGCAAAACTCCTCTTTTCCGATAGCCCATGACCACCTCTGAAAAACATTTCTAGCTACGTACGGCTCTGCTGTGTCTGTTCAATGGGTGCCTAGCAAATTGCCTTGTTCAATTTCCCTGACTTTTCCAGGTTTTCCATGACCATTTTAGTTGAAATTCTCTGACCGATACAACAGGCACCATTTTGTGGAAATGGTCCGTGAAGCACATAAAAAGCGTAGAGAAAACACATTCTATTGTAGGGAAAAACACATCTGTTGCAACTGCCCTCATTCTCAAAATGCACCTTGATTAACTTCAGTTTGTTCAGTTTGAGGTTTGCTTGCCTTCAGTTGCGGCTTGAGAGTTTACTTCATATTGCAGGGCAGAAGCTTCAAGTTGCGCTTTAGCGAGCACCTTTCGCTTTTTTTCTTGATTGTCCTGGCTTAACATGCAACATGACCCTAAGACATGTCTAAGACATGGTGATGCCTAAACCATACATCATGTACCTTTTTGATTATGTAATTCTGGCTCGTGATGTCGTAAGCAAGAAGTGCCTTCAAGATTAGCTCCCAAAAAGCACTGCCTTTCAATATTCGCTGTAAAAAAAAAAAAAAAAAAGCGCGTTGTGCGTGCTATTTGGGCACCCCCTACATCAGTGGTTCTCAGCCATGACTGCCCCGGGGACCCCTTTTGGGCTTGCGATAGTGATGGGGGACCCCACGATGGAGCGTATGTTGATCTGTGCCATAATGTCAAACAATTTGTACTTGAATCTGTAAGTCTTCTAGACACCTATATGCTGCTATTTGTGGGTTTCTTTTCTTTGTCTTTCATAGCTAGCGTGTTGGACAAAATGCAGATGTCAAAATATGTGCCACGCGGAGAAGCTAAATGTACATTTAATCCGGCGGATCCACCTTTTTGCTTTGCAAGCAAATGCTGGCAAAATCGAGAGAAAAATGGCGGGGGAAACGTTTGGCGGGAAGCTTCGCGGACCCCTGAAATGCTATCGCGGACCCCCTGGGGTCCGCGGAGCTCCATTTGAGAACCACTGCCCTACATTGTCCCTCTGCGCCATAGAGTTTCTTAGTAAGTATACTAGAGAGGAAACTGCGCCTCGTAAGCCATGTCGTCGTGGGGGTTCATGGGAAGACTCCCTTTTTGGCTTGAGCTTGGCATGACAATTGGATTTTTAAGCGTTTTTTGGGGATTTGCTTTCTTCACTATGCATTAACATGTTTACGAGCTACAAGGAATCCGAAATCCTCCGGTTTTTGTGGTAGCCGTGTTCAGTGAAACAGCAGGCAATGCGTGATAGCACCTGATGTTGCTCATGCCGCAGTCGAAGGACGTATGACTGAGCGGGTAATATGCCGCCGCGAAATTTGTATCCGACGAAAAGAAGAAACAAAACGTACTTCGACGAAGACAAGATATGGCAGATACGGGCGCTTGTATGCGTCCTATCTTGTCATCGTCCACGACTGTTTAACGCCACGTTTTCATTTTTCTTGTTATACTAGCTGGCGGTCGCGGTGCAGTGGTTCACCATGAAGGCAACGTTTTCAGAGGCACGCTCAAAAAACTTTCGAAACTCTTCAAACTACGTATTTTTTGAAATATTGGTAAAATTAATAAAATCACAGTCTCTAATGAGTTGCCCCCCAACTATTAACATTGTTCGTAACTACAACCTTGGCCTGCGGAATAGCAGGCACAACCGTTCCGGCAAAAATACGGTTTACTTCCTTTTTCCCTAGTTTTAAAACAGCCTGTTTTTATTTTCCACTTACATAATTGCACACTATTCTTCGCTTTTGTGTGACACTTTGTTTAAATTTGCGGTCACTTAAGCGTTTCAATCCAAGCCAATGATGAAACTCAGGCGAGCACGATGTATAATGGCGGTCCATGACGACACAGACGACCCTGATGTGAGCCGCATAGACGCTAGCGCCAGATTCCTCTCTAGTGTATACTGTAAGAAACTCCATGCTCTGCGCAAGTGCACCCAGCAACCTAAGCCAGCTGCGAGCTGCGTGAACTGCACGGCGAGTTTTTGCACGCGATTCGTGCACCGTATTTTCACGGCCGCGTCGACGATTTCGTGCCTGCAGTAGCACCTTTCCCTCACAAGCAAGTGTGTTCGTGCCTTCAGTAGCATTTTAAAGAGCGGTTAGAAGCGGTCGTTGGAGCTACCGCACTGCTGATAAGCGCACTGCTGATAAGGTGGCGAGCGTCTGGTTTATCTTACTCCGTGGTCCGTTCCCTGTCAAACACGCTCTGACCCCGCCCCCGGCTGCCCTCCGATCAACACCAGCGCCGCGGCGCGGCAGCGTACGAAGATCTCCCATAGCGTGACGGCGAAGTTTCTTGACCAGAAAGGCATTGAAGGACTCTGCCCACACTTTTAAGCATGTAATACAGGCTTCTATCTATGCAAAAAATACCTTGCAACGACACCGTGTTTGTCTAAATACCGAACTTACCAGCGTTTTTAAACTTTGTTTCGAGGGTAAACTGCGGGCTTACTGGATGGAGGAATGGTTCATGTGGGGGGGGGGAGCGGGGCACCTTGCGGGGGCAAGCCTTCCCCCCAAAAAAAGATAGCTGCGAGCTTAACACAATCTTCCTCCTCGCTTGAGCCAGGCTCGTATCCTGTTCGGTCCAGCATGGCGGCATCTAACCTTTGGAATGGGGAGCGCACTCCCGATAACATAAAATGGCCAGGGTCTGGCTGAACAGTAAAACTGATTTTACTGTCTTTAAAGGAGCCATGAAGAGAAAACACAAGTTTGGTTCATTCAAAAGATTGTCTCGTTAGAATCATACTGACACCACTTTTAACATTAACTTCGCTCAAATAAGCTTGTCATCGTCCACGAGCAACATACTTTTGTCTATATGCGAAATAAAAAACGATATTTAAAAACTTGTTCCCAGCTAAAAAAGTTTGAATCGCAGGCTTTCCTGTTCCTTTATGTGTTTTTTTTAATGCAACGGTCTATTTTGCACGAATGCGCCATCTGTTGGGATAGACGATAGGTAGAATCTGGCTTCACGTTGTGGAGGCGGGAAGTTCAATTCTCCCCGAGCGCGACGTTTCTTTTTTTTTTTTTTTTTTTTTAAGCTGCCGTTGGCGTATTTGGAAACTGAAATCAAATATTTTGGCAGAACAAACGCCCCTGGCTCAGGCAGAATCGTCAAAGCTCCTTCACTGGATCTGTTTACTGAACGCTGCCGTTGATTCTGGGCATGGAGGCTCAGTTAGCCACACTGAGAGGCATGCTGAGAGGCACCCAGCGACGGCTGGCGGCGTGTCTTTAAAAATTTCAGAATAATGTTTAGAAATACATACGCAATTTGACCTCGTACGAATACTTGTGTTAAAAGGTTTTCAATACGTAAATAAACGTTTCAGCAGTTACAGTAGCTGCTAGGTTTGCAGGTCACGTGACAGGGACACATATTGTAGTGTCAAGTTTCGACACTACGAACCGCCATCCTTCCGATTTCAGAAAGTTTGCTGCCAAATTAAAATTATTTCCGCCAGTTTTTTTAGAAATTGCTTGTGGTTATCAGGCTATATAAAACGCTGGCTTTCGTATGAGCTAGAGAACATACACGCGACAAAAATCGGTTGTCTGTCCCTTTAAGGATACCGAGGATTCAACAATTTCTATTGTTGATCTGAAGTCAAATCGAATCAGGAATGCAAGTTTGCGCCGTCGCTCTGAATGACATATTTGCAAAAGCATTTTCCAGTTGTACTAACCCGTCACTCATCACCAGTTAAAACACCAGTGTGTTCGCGACACGATCACCAATTGACACGCGAGGTAATTGAAGCTTTTTATATAAGAAAGCACGATGATAAGTGTGTTAGCCACGCGTCGGTGGCACTTCATGAAAAGGAATTTCTGTTCTTGTCAAATGCATTAACTGAGGTGTTTTGCGGGTTGGTTGTTGACTATGTACAGTGTAACCTTGTGTTTTTCGAATCGTAATCATGTGACCTTTGTGTTTATCAGACTGCACTTTCGGGGTTGACCTGGGCACGTGTTCTTTCTTTCTGAGCATGTATTTGTGTTTACGCCTAATAAAGTCAGTTGCGAGTTAGCGCCGTCATGTTTGTCTTCTCTTCTGTGTCCCATTTCAAGTGCTATTTACGATGAATCAAAACCAACTAGCCCAGCTGTCAATTTTACTGATTTTACTAACCCATCACTCCCTGCTTGTCACACTCATATTGATTTCCCCATGGATCCCATTCATTTTTATTTTGATGGCATTGTATGCATAATTGAGGGCCTAAAATTGTCTTCCAGTTGTGGTCCCGATGATATTAATACAAAAGTGCTTAAAAACACCTTGGTTTATTCCGCTATTATACTGTCCAAAATATTTATTCAGTCTCTTCAATCAGGGGAAATTCCAGATGACTGGAAAATAGGTAAAGTGATTCCACTCCATAAATCTGGTGACAAACATTCCGCTTCGAACTATCGCCCCATCTCGTTAACGAGTATTTCTTGTAAAATATTTGAACACGCCATCGCTGCTCACTTGGTAGGTTTTCTTGAATTATTCTCCTTTTTTACACCAGAGCAACACGGCTTTAGAAAATTATTTTCGTGTGAAGTGCAGTTGGTAGCCTTCACAAACGACCTTCATTCTGTTCTTGATAGCGGTTCCACGGTTGATTGCATCTTCATAGACTTTTGTCAGGCATTCGATAAAGTGCCCCACAGCCTGCTTCTTCACAAACTAAGCCAACTGAATATAGACCCCATTGTTCTTAAGTGGATTAAATGTTTCCTAACAGATCGCTCTCAATTTGTTTATGTTAATGGATTCAACTCTTCAACTCTTCCTGTCACTTCAGGCGTCCCACAAGGTTCAGTTTGGGGCCAATTGGTTTTTCTTATATATATTAATGATCGGCCTAACAATCTGACTTCTTCTGTAAAACTTTTTGCAGATGATTGGGTTATATACCGAGAAATAAAAAATACTAATAACGTTTCTTTGCTTCAACAGGATCTTGACGCTATCAATAATTGGTGCTCAACTTGGCATATGACACTTAATATTATATATATGTAAAGTAATGCGGTTCTCACGCCAACTTAACTTACACCCTTCCTCTTACAGTATAAGCAGTTCCCCATTGCTACCAGTTTCGTCTAATATGCACATCTCTTCTATTATCTTGAATGCTAACCGAATGCTTCGTTTTATTAGGCGACATTTTTCCTTAGCCCCCGCTTCGGTTAAGCTGTTATTGTACAAATCACTTGTCCGCTCAAAACTCGAATACGCGTCTTCAGTGGGAGATCCATGCAATAATTCACTAATAAATGCACTTAAAGTAATCCAGAACCGAGCATCGTGCTTCATCCTTCACGATTACGGCCGTTTATCAAGCGTAACGCAAATGAAAATAACTTTATCTCTCGAACCACTAACACAGCGCAGGACGATATCACGCATATGCCTTCTCTTTAAAATCTATAAATTGAACGCCTCCCTCAAAGGGGAGGCGTTCTAGCCACATGATTCAAAATCAAGTGGATCGCGAAGCACGGCCGGAACCCATAGTGAAATCGGTGGCATTCATGACGAAGCAGAAAGTGGACCCCGCCGAAGACGAAGCTTTCTTCGCTGGTTCTGCATAAACAGGCCTTCATATAGCTCCGAAAGCGCCCCTGGCGAGCAGGGGTGGCACCAGCGTGCAGCTTCGATTGAGCCGGCGATAAGACGGGCTTAAGAACATCGAGAGGAGCCAGCCGGATGTGCCCACGCACTCTCGCTATCTGCGGCGCATCTACGCATAGATCGCGCTGGCACGCAGTTTTGCGTGCTCCGGCCACCGCTCCCATGCTCCGTAATATTTTTGGGGCACCTGTACATCCATGCATCGGCGGAAGGTATTTCAGGACCCCTTTAAGAATGCCCTTATCTCACTCCCCAGTCATGTTTCATTGCGCATGATCATTCTTGTAAAGTTGGTATCCCGAAATGTCGCACTGTATCACATTCAAACTCATTTATTCCTAGAACTACATCGGAGTGGAATCGCCTGCCAGAATTCCTAGTGCTTACTAACAACATTGACCAGTTTAGAAAAAAAGTGATTACTTCTGTGTAGCTAGTGACCTTTTTTCCCAAAGTGTTTATTTTCCTTCCAATGTGTTGCTTCCATTTGCATGTGACTGTCAATGTTAGTTTTGTTAGCTTTCTATGCTAGAGGCTATACCTTTGTAGATTTGTGTTACGCCTTTGTATATATATCTGCACACCGCTCCATACTTACTGGTTTAGTGTTTTTGTATATTGCTTTACATATATACAATGTTTGTACAATTTAACCATCTTCGAACATCCAGATGTACCACTCCCCTCAATAGTGCCCTCTGGGCCATGAGGGTACCTGAAATAAATAAATCAGTTATAACAATAGAATTTCCTTGGCATTTGAATACTGTTGAGTGGACCAGAATGTACTTTGTACATGCAGCCAGCGACAGTTCTCTCGAGCACTGTGTTTTCAGTTTCCGTTTGTGGCAGCCTGAACACAAATCCCAGTTAACACCTGTGTGTGGCCTTCGTCCCCACAGGTACAGATCGAGTGATTAGTGATCAGTGTGCTATTCTGCCGACCACTGCACTCTTTATGTTAGGGAGGAGTGGAATGACAAGCCACTGTTACTCATGGCACGTGTAATCGTAGCCACGCCGGTAAGATTGAAACACCACAATCCCTTTTGGCGAGCAACATTCTGGGCTCACTATAGATTACACGATTGATGCTCACGAGAACAAGCCTGCAACATCACTGTGCTCGTGATGATTTCTTTCCTTGTTCCATTTCCCTATTCATTAGGAGCGGGGCGAAATGCTCTGCTTCCCGTAGCCACTCAAAGTCTCACTCCCAGGATAATAAAGCATGCGATAAAATTTCCCAGTGAGAGAATAATATATTTTTTAATGCATTGATGTTTAAGTTGTTTTATGTGTGTCAAGATTTTGCATGCAAGGACGCCGCAGACGTCAGGGTGGGCGAGGGTGTAGGAGTGGCGACTGGAGACGGGGAGAGAGATAACTGCACCTGTGTGTGGCCTTCGTCCCCACAGGCAGTGATTGAGCGATTAGTGGCCAATGCACTATTCCACTGACCATTACACCTTCATGTTAAAGGAGTACTGACACGAAATTTTCGTGTTACGTTTTTTTCGCAGCTACGCGTGCCTACCAGCCCACTAATCATAGAATGACAGATTAGACGGTCGAGCGCAGCGTAAACATTCATTTACGGCGTCGTTTATTCGTGCCAGTTTAGGTTTCGACTGAAAAACGCCGAGCGGCCGCCATAACAGGATGTATCACATGACGTCACCATTCTTGCCGCATCGCTGCCTCCCTGGAAGCGCGCGCGAGCGAGCGCACGCGCGCGCCCAGACCGGCCGAGGTTTTCGCCGTCCCCACAGGCCCGGGCAGCATGACGTCAGTCCCAAAACCATGACGTGCACACACGCCCGAGCAGAGCGCGCCAACCACAGCAGCGCGTTGGCTTTGTCACGGGAGCCCCGACGTCGGCAGTTTGGGGCAAGTAGCACATGGTGTCATGTCGGCCCGCTCTGGGCTTTCTCGTGCGGGCGAAGATTAAAATGAATTTTAAATATGTTTCGCTGAACTGTTGCTGTTGAAACTTGCTGGGAGATATCTCCTGATAAAAAGGAAGCGTTTTACATTGTTATCACAGGTTTGAAATTTCGTGTCAGTACTCCTTTAAGGAGGAGTGGAATGACAGGCCACTGTTACTCACGGCAAGTGCAGTCATAGCCACGCGAATAAGATTGAAACACCGTTCATTTTCATACCAGATAATGGCATAACCTCATGTGCTGGCCTTGGCTCACGGGGGGAAGGTCAAAGCACCCAAAGTCTAAGGAAATAATTTCGCTCGCCCTGCGTACCACTCATTGTTATTATTGAATTGAGCTGTGTTTCATTTGTTTCTTCTTTTGGCGTAAGGAAGAAAGAGTAACGGGGCTGAAGGAGACAGCAGAGGGGAGTTGAGAGGCAGACGTCGACCAGAGAGGTCGGATCGGCGTTTGGAGCTAATAGCCGGCACGTGGCTGGGAAGTGTCGAGAGTGAAGTGTGCACCTGTTGCCTTGTTGCATATGCAAGCCAAGTGTGGATTAGAATAAACCGCATTTCAGTCTTGTCTGCGTACAAATTGAGTTGATTGCATCATGTAGCTCATTGATAAACGTAATGGAGGAAGAAAGAGATCGATAGCAAACACCAAGGACTATATTTTGATGGTGAAGTGTCAGAGGCCCAAATATTTCTAAATCACTGCTAATATGTACGCACCTTGATGGAATATCTTTTGATATTGCTAAAAGAACACCGCCATTTCAACTTTCAGTACGGTCACAATGATAGATGGAAAAGTGAGAGGCATTACAAAAAATTTTCGTGTCGCACACATGCATGGAAAGCCATGTTTCTATTAGTGCAGTAATATGGGTGGAACATGTGTCAATCGCCGATGACGACGACTCATGTTTGTTAAATGCACTTCGTACGTTGCAAAAAATAATGGAAATCGCAGGTGAATAAAACAGTGAACAAAGATTACCCCTCCCCTCGTTTTCCTACGGTAAGGCAGGCGAGGCGGCATTGGTAATACGTTTGAGGCGCTCTTCTCGAGTTTCAATTTGCTGTACGGTGTCAATGCTAGCGTTGTAAATATAACAATTCGTGCCTATAAATATTCTTCTGTAGCCAAGTTGGAAAGAAGGGGATCCAGGCTGACTTTGACGGAATTCGATCAGTTTTCTTCTTGCAATCAAGCGGTAGCAAAGAAATCTTCATTTGCAGCGATGTCCTGGGCCCGTTTGCCCGAACGCGATAACTGTGGGAATAAGTTCTCAACTAAGACTTTACCGCTGTCTAGGTAATAAGTCGTTTGCCCGAAACTGACACAAACGCTCGGTTAAGGTAGCGTTTCCGTCGGGTTTTTTGGCAACCGGCTTATTTGCCGTGGCCGACTTCAACTTATTGGAGTCTTATTCGTAAGCGGGAACTTAATTGAGAACTTATGCGTACGGGCAAACGGGCCCTGAAGTTTGAGTTGACTATGTAGGGAAAGTACTTTGTTTTTGTTTGAAATTAGTAAATTTACCAATGGCAGGGCCACATTTGTTCGGTGAAAAAAACCCCAAACAATGCGCACGTTCTACAGTCGAACCCCGCTACAACGAACGCCGCTTCAACGAAATTTCCGCTTCAACGAAATATTTCCAATTCCCCGTCAGCTAGCCATAGAAGTCAATGCAACAAAGTCCTCGCCACAACGAACCATTTGTCTGGCTTGCTTTCGCTTCAACGAAATTTTAGATGATTTGGGCTGGGTTCGAACAATTATTTTACAATAAAATAAGCATAGCGCCAGCTATCTGTAACTTTTTATACATTCAGGACGCTTAGTTTCACCGAAAACATGCGCGTTGCGACCACACCGCCACCCAAAACAAAACAAAAAATAACTCATAGGCGCACGCCATTGCTTGATGGTGATAACGATGTGGCTGGCCGTCTTTACACGAGGCGCAGGCCCGCTTCGCCAAGGCGGAGCCCCAGAGCTACAGCCAATCCGTATCCAGTTGAAATTGCATGAATGTGCTCCGCTGCTGGCGCGGTGCCGTCATGTACAACGTTTATAGATACTTGTTGGTCATGTATGCGTTGTGAGCAGCTGTCCTTGCCGTTTTCCTTCTACCATTCTCCATAGCCAAGAGCAAAAATCATGTTTGCGTGTTTGGTCTTGAAGCCTAGTCATCTTATCTTAGTCGCGGGCGCGCGGTCATGTTAAATGCAAGCGCGCGCGTCTTGCCTGCCAAGGTCAGTAGCTGCCGTGCCCTGTCGGAGGATAAGATAATGGCACTGCTCCTGCCACAAGCGAGAGGGGGGCTTCCGACGGCCTAGCAGTTATCTGCAAGTAATCAGCTCGGTGGACACGCCTTGTTGTACAGCGATACGTTTTGCGCCTGCATATCTTCACCCCCCTCCGGAACGCGTTCAATGGAAAAAAAAAAACAGATAACCATTGGTATGTTTGTTATCCAAATAAACACGAGTTCTTGGGCGTCACTCCTTTTTCTAAACATTGTATTATGCTGCCAATGTTGCGGAAACGTACAGGGCTATTTTTCTGGCCGTGTGCACGAGATTTCGGCGCACGATAAAGATCCCCAGGTGGTCAAAATTAATCCGGAGCCCTCCACTACGGCGCGCCTCATCGCCTGCATTGCGTCGGCGCGTTAAACCCTACCATCAATCAATCAATCAATATTTTTCTGGCCTTTCCGTGGTGTGTTGGGGCAGATTTCGCCTCAACGAATTTTCGCTTCAACGAAATTTTTCGCACGTCCCGTCAATTTCGTTGTAGCGGGATTCGACTGTATTGTGTTGGGTAGAAAAGAATCCATGACCGAACATAAAACAGATGTTAGTCTTGCTTCTGTCTGTTCCCAAGTTTCTTTCGCGTCTGGAATGCCATGAAATACTAAGTTGTTGCGATGGAATCTATCTTTAAGTTCGTCAGCACGGGATGTTAAGATTATCGGTGAAGCTGGTTAGGCCTGCAAGCGATTGTCCCGTTTGCAATAGCTGCTCTCTAAACAAAAAAAAAAACAAAAAAAAAAGAAAGTTCCTGCGATTTTGCAGCCGCCCCTTTCTATAGGGGCGATTTCCCGTGAAAGCAGTGTGAACTTTCCAAGCGTTGTAGTCCCACAGAAGGGCCGAGCGCCAGGCCGGGGAGTCGCTTGTACCTATTTTACCGGTAGGTGCCCGGCGCCACCAAGGCACACGAGTGCACATGGTGCCTTCCACAGCCACGGTGGACGTTCAACTCGCAACCGCCTGCGGCAGGACATCCGCCAGACTCTTTCACCCCCAGCAATGGCGCAACGCGGCATGATGGCCGGGGGCCCCGCCAGGTGGACAAGGGTCAGGGGCCCCTCGCAAGGGTAAAGGAAGCTTGCCGGGGTGAAAGAGTCTGGCGGCATGTCCTGCCACAAGCGGTTGCCGTGGCTGTGGAAGGCACCATGTGCATTCGTGTGCCTTCGTGGCGCCGGGCACCTACCGGTAAAATAGGTACAAGCGACTCCCCGGCCTCGCGCTCGGCCCTTCTGTGGGACTACAACGCTTGGGAAGTTCACCCGGCTTGCACGGGAAATCGCCCTTATAGAAAGAGACGGCTGCAAAATCGCAGGATTTTTTTTTTTTCCAGCTCGTCAAGTCTGCTGGATGGCAGTCATTTTTGTTTCAATGTTTTCTAGTCCTTCTCTGACAGCTTTTATGTCAGCGGCAACTTTAGCTTGAAATTTTGTACTCTCCAGTGTACGTTCATGCACTTCTTTAAGTAATCGAAACATTAGCTTAGTCTGCTCAGCGGGGATAGAGTAGGTTATTGGAGTCATCAACTGACTTAGGGCATGGAAGAGCCGGACCAGGATTAGCATCGATGTCTCCACAGCACAGAAAAAAGTAGGCCATAGAAATATATTCGCAGACAGTGTCGCCTAAGAACCGTGGGCACGGTAGCAGTAATAAACTGGGTCACCGCACCTCTTAGCATAAAGTGAATATGGTTTACACACCTGCAATAAGTGAAGTAGCAGATTAGGAAGCATGTTGACGACACTGCTCCCATGCCCACTGAAGAGGACGCTTCGATGTGCTTGCTGCCTAAATCCAGGGCGTCGGAGGGTGATGACATTGACCATGGGGCTGACGGGGTGACAAAGAGGGCTTGCGCAGGAGGGAGCACATGGGAAATCCACGCATGGGCAGAATCCACACACAGGGCACCATTTACGATGGGAAAGTGGCCACCATAGTTAATCGGCTCTCCAGGTATCAGCAACGAAGGTGGACAGGCCGAACCACAGGACGACACAGATAGCCAGCTGGTCAGACATGCGCAGAGCCTGCAATGCATAAAGTAGCGGATTAGGAAGCATGTTGACGACACTGCTTCCTTGCCCACTCAATGCAGGCTCTGTAGGAAACAAAGTCAACAAAATAGATGTCTTCCTGCACAAATTCAGTTTTCAATTTGATTTCACAATGGTGTCGGAATGATGTTGGCTTGCCTAGCTGTGACAAGTGTGTGGCGCCCCCCACAACCCTGATATTCGTTAGCCGCTAAGTTCAGTGGCCCCACCAGGCTCAGTGGGCAACATTGTGAGTGGCCGGAGAACAAACACCGCCGAGCACGGCTGCTCGCGGTCAGTCACCGTCACCACCAGCACGCTGCATGTCGTCTCTCGGCTGGAGGGTACCCCTACCCTCCCAGGTTCACGAACGCGGGGCTAAATCGTGACACTAGCATAAACTGCTATCGGCATTTTTCCATAAATCAAATGAGTAAATGAGGGGGTGATATGGCACTTTACGCCACACACTATCGCCACTGTGAACTGGTACCAGATCTCTGCTTGGCAATGCTGAATTGATTGATTGTAGGGTTTAACGCGCTGACGCAACGCAGACGATGAGGCGCGCCGTAGTGGAGGGCTCCGGATTAATTTTGACCGCCTGGGGATCTTTAACGTGCGCCGAAATCTCGTACACACGGGCGTTTTTGCTTTTCGCCTCCATCAGAAAAGTGGCCGCCGCGGTCGGGAATCGAACCCGCGACCTCGTGCTCAGCAGCGGGCAATGCTGAATTACAAAATGATAACTGTGAAAACTGGCAATAAAATCATTCCAACCGTATATCGCCCTCCAACTGGAAACACTGAAAGATTTCTTAATTTTTTTGGCACACTTCTGCACTATGTTTTCCTAAACTGTTCTTTCCTCATCTGTGGAGGTTATTTTAATATCAACATTCTTAATGATAAAAATTATTCGCACATATTTATTACGAGGCTTTTTTTGGGAGGTTTTATGAGCACGATTACCACTCCTATGCATGTGCACGTTACACTTTTGAGGTCGTCTTGTCTTGACCTGCTAATCATAAATTTTCATACTGATATTTCAATTTCAGGCACCATTTCGTCAGATATTAGCGACCATTGTCCAGTGTTTGACTTGTACTGGCACAAACAAAAGAAATCCACGCAATTCAGTTACGTTTCAAATGATTCCCAAGGACCGGTTAGAATCATTTTAACAGGCCATACGCGCGTCTGATTGGAGCTGCATGAAGCAAAAAAAAAAAGGAGTGTCAAAGAAGCCTACACAGCTTATATTGAGCCTCCCGTGCACATTTACAGCAAGCATTTTCCTTTTGCTACCACTAAATGCTTGAAAAAAAACCGAGGAAGCCCTGGACAATGAAGGAGCACAAGAAAGTTACTAAAAAAAACCATCTTTACCATGCTTTTTTGAGGGCATGTTAGCAGAAAAAATTGAAGGAGTTCAGGGCAATTAGAAATCAATGGAACATTAAGGCTAGCTAAGGCACTGTATTACAACAACCTCCTTTCTGGTATTGGTAAATTATGCCCTGACACAGTATAGAAAATCAAATACTATTCCTGGCTACAACAAAGAAAACCACCATCTTCAAACGATGAACATAGATGGCCATGAACAGCACAACTTGCCAAGTACTTCAATTCCCACTTTGTCAGAGCAGCCTCATCTGCGGAGCAGTGCGTACAAGTCCCATCCATGCTGAAACACAGTCCATTAATAGCTTGCTCCTAGAACTGACTAATGAAACTGAAGTTTTTAAAATATTCAGAAGTTTAAACAGCAAAACACTAAACAAGGATAATATACAAATTATACCAATAATGTTTGTTCCGAAATCCACTGCGTCGGTATTGTCCTTTATAATTTAGCACTTCAATCGAGCATGTTTCCTAGAGCTATGAAAGAAGATAGGGTATGTTTACTAATTCATAAAGGTAATGATAGAAACGATAATAACTACAGGCCAATATCTGCACAGCCCACCCTTCCGAAAGGTTTAGAAAAAAAATTGGTGCAGCTTGCATAAGTGGTGCAAGGCTGGCAAAACCGCAAAGCTAGCGGCCCTTCTCCCTTCATCAAAGTCCCGGCTGCTGCACTTCACATGATGATGATGATTTCAGGTTTAATGGCGTAAGGCCGACAAAGGCAAAGAGCGCCATGACAATCGTGAATGAGATGAGAAAGATTTGTACTAAAAGCACTAGATTAAAAATTTTCTAAGAGAAATGGTGTATAGGGCCATGTTAAAACATAATGAGTATACTAAGAGAAAGGGTGCCTATATAGGGTCACATTAAAGCACAGTGAGTGCAGCCAATTTAAATGTTCGAAGAGGTTCTGTGCCTTGAGAGTCATTGTTTACAACCATTAGTTTTGCAGGAAAACGATCACTGCCATGCGGGTTGTTAAATACACTCCATTCAAGCATAGGCAGTAAGATTGCAGAGCCAATTGCAAGGTCTATTTCTGAGTATGTGTGGTGTGTGGAGTTGTAATATGTGGGGCATTTCTTATTAAGGATGCAACATCTGGATGTCGTGACAAACCTTTCAACGAGTCGCCCTCGAGCATCGGCTCGCACAGATCCCCAGATGGGGTTGTGAGCATTAAAATCACCGGTTATGATGTAAGGTTCAGGTAGTTCATTGATTAGGTTTTCAAATTCGACGTTGGAAAGGCGATAGTCAGGTGAAATGTAGAGAGAGCAAACTGTCACTAGTTTGCCAAAAACTATGGCTCTGACAGCTACAGCTTCGAGTGACGCCTGTAGCTGGAGGTACTGACAAGCCACAGATTTTTGGAGTACTACTGCCACACCACCAGACGGCTGGATGCAATTTTGTCTGTCCTTACGGTAAACAATGTACTGTGTTAGGAAGTTTGTCTGTGATGGGCGCAGGTGTGTTTCTTGGAGGCACAGTATTTGTGGTTTGTGATTGGTGAGGATGTCAGAAATATTAGATTTCTTAACAACCCCCTACCATTCCAGTACATAACACTTTCAGCAGCCATGAAAATCAGCAAGAGAGAAAAAAGGATCATGTTCTGGATCATGTTTTTCCCCTCTTTTTAGCAGGCCGTGTTTCGGGGCCCTTCTGAGCAGGTTCAAATAGGTTGTGGGGTAATTTCCAGGGGCAACGACTTTACTGGCCTTTGGTTTGGTCGGTTTGCCACGACCTGTGGCACCGGGGCGCTCCTGTGATGCCTCAGGAGCAGACGTACTTGGAGAGACATCCATGGCCTCAACCGCGGTTTCTGAAGTTGAAAGATTGTCAGGACCAGACTTTGTGCTAGAGGCCGTAGCCACAGCACTGGGCACTGCTGGAACCACATTACCCACAGGAGCAGCCTTCTGCTGTTGCACAGGTGCCTGAGACAAGGTCAACATCGCTGACCTGGACAGGAGTCGTGCTGGCGGCCTTTCGCCCAGCACTAGGTCGGAGTGCAGCAGCAGAAGCCGCGGTAGCGACTTTCTGCTGCTGAGTGGGGGGCTGCGACGGGACCAGGTCAGCCTCGCTGTACTGGGTGCCCGCATCTACCAGACGACGCCCCACCCCCCGGCGAGCTGTGTCTGCGTAACTTTAGCCCGATAGCAAGGCATGCTTCAGGCATGCTTGTGGGAACGTTAGGTTCTCGGTGACTTTCAGTTGGATTATTTCTTTTTCTTTTTTGAATGATGGACATGCACGTGAGAAGGCAGAGTGTGGTCCACTGCAGTTTGGGCATTTCACTTGTTGCTTGTTACAATCGTCACTGCCACTGGAGTGGTCAGTGCTTGCGCAGTGAGCACAGATAGATCGGCCACGGCACGACAGAGTTCCATGGCCATACTTCTGGCACTTGAAACACCTTTGCGGATTAGGTATGTATGGGTGCACTGGACAGGAAATAAATGCAGCATGGACCGATTCGAGAAGTGTTGAACGGTTGAAAGTCAAAACAATGTGCTTAGTTCGGATTTCCTCACCTGCGCGACTTATAGTTATCCTCCGCACAGCTGTTACGCCTTGGTCTTTGAGCCCTTCGAGGAGATCGTCTTCATTCTCATGAAGTAGTTCTCGTTCAGAGATGACGCCTTGGGTTGTGTTTAGGCTACGATGTGGCGTGACCGTCACTTTTAGTTGAGCCAGGGTGTCCTGTTTCAGGAGGTTTTCACTTTGCTTTTTCTTTGTACTTCTACCAGCAGGTCGCCTGAGGCAAGTTTTTTTGTACGGTAGCCTTTCCCAACGATGTTCTCGAGGCATTTTGCAATGAGGAACACCGATTTTTTTGCTAAGGGTGCATTTTCTTCTTCGGAGTGTACCACAAGGTATTTGTTAAAGGTTTCGACAGGTGGAGCTGCTCTGATGCTAAGTACTTCGGTGCGGCCCCTTTTCAGGGACCTATCAGTTTTTCTTGGGGTGGAAAAAGAAGCCATAAATACATGGTGTACATTCGGTAGCAAGGCCGGCCACCCACCACCGAGCCCAACAAGGGAACGTGACTTAACATGCTAGCCATACCTTGCCCCTATAATCCTATGCTCGGGATCGAGAGTGACGTCTTTGCACAGGATTAACCCTCGCCGCCTAGAAAAGCTTAGAAATAAGGAAGAAATGAGATGACAGGACAGTGTTAGAAAAGGAAATAGGAAAGAGAAAGAGCTCAGAGGAGGACAGGAAAAGGCGACTGGCTGATTCCCCCCCGGGGCGGGTCAGACCGGGGGTACCGTCTGCGAGAAGCGGGGGCCGAAGTGACGTGTTGCCGCTGCTGGGGGGCCGTAAAGGTCCAAAACAACCCCAACTTTGGCTCAGCCACCAGGTTCCCCTTTTCCCCGGACACGGCAAAGCCACGCACAGCCGGGACATGGGTGGGTCCAACCCACATGTGCTCGGGTCCATGGTGTTGCAAGACACCAAGTGTCTACGGCAGTAGGCACCCCTGCAGAGCTCGGGACTGTGGTGGCACTACTCACCAAAACACCTTGAGTACACAAGGTGCCCCCTGCGGGGTGCACCTCACATGCATTTCTGAACTTGCCGCTGAAAGTTCTCCTTGACTGGCTGGCCCGGATCGTTTAGAACATAGGCTTTCGCAACTTTCCCAAAGCGGAACGTGTCAGCACGCGCTAGAACCCGCAGCAAGTGGCTTTGTGAACTTGGTGAGAACTGGGAAAGAGAAAAGCACGCGAGAGATAATGCCACAAACGCTGGGCACCCTAGAGTGTTCTTGAAGGTGGAGTTGGACAACTTCAGGCACCCGCCAGGAGGTGCACACTCGCATGCGTTAAGTTCCTGGCTATTGTTTTCCCGCGCCTGTAACCAAGACAGCTTTGTGTAGCTGTACAAAAAGATGACAAAGCGGAAGCGACAGTGCAAATAGAATGATATGCTTTGTGCCGCTGTGTAAATTTAGTGGTTACTGCCAAACAAGGAGCGTGTTTCATGTTTGCTGCACCATCCGGTGCTATGCAGCTTGCAGAATGGGAACAAAACATCAAAAGAAAATACTGCAGGATGACACCAGCTGCAATGGTGTGTCAAAAAGCATTTTGGGAGCAGTTGTATCAAGCTCATGCACGTTCAGTATCGCTGTGAATGGTGTTACAATGAGTAGCTCCGTGCAATGCCATACCTACAATATTCAAACATTATCCAGAACACATCATGCCTCAAATGTCAGCAAAACAAAAAACAAGAAATCTTTGTGAGCCCCAAAAAACTTTGGAAGCCTCCTTAGTTTGGCTCAGTCACTGACAGTGCCAAATCGGTGGGCCTGGAAGGATCTGGTGCCCGAGGCCCCACACTGGTGCCAACAGAGCTCCACCACACGCTCTGGTTCTGAAGCAGCAGGTGCTGGTGGATCGCAAAACGGTGCTGCACAACAATTGCCAACTCCACCAGCGAGAGTCTCTGCCCATTCTTCGACATCGATCCTATTCAGTGACATGGATATGAAAGTGCCACACACAATGTTAGTGGATTCATTAGGTTACGCCTGCTGTGAAGCGTAAGACAATAATTGCACCAACATTTCGGCTTGAAAAGCCTTTGCTTGGCGTGCTTCTGTGGTATATGTTGTATTCGCTGGCGTGGCATGCATGTCGGCAGCCATGTGTGTGCACCGCCATGCCTGTGTCTACATGTCCCCACTGCTAGGTGACGTCGTATGCATGGGCTGTTCGCAATGCAGGTGGCCACAACTCCTGGGTGTGCTGCATTAACGATAGTTACGCGACGAAAGTGGCTGTTCCATTCACCGGTGTGACAACCTCGTCCTGCAAATCAACCCCAACTTCCTTAAAGGAGCCATGAAGACAAACCACAAGTTGGGTTTATTAGAAAGACTGCTTAGGCCCGATAACAATGATACCAATATCATCGCAATCTTCGAACAAATAACGGAGATATGAAAGAAAACGTGTGAAGCAGTCGCGACCCCCTAGCCACTTTCCCGCAACTTTTTTACGTCACGGAACCTTGTTTGTGTGATTGGCGGCCGCCTAACTGACCTGTCACGACGACACATGACTGGACGTGTGTAATGGGGCCTCTAGTTCCATTTGACCGCATCACTTGAATGCTAACGTGCAGTTAACTCTTTCGCTACCGCGCCTATCAAAATCGATCAATTTGATCAATACTTTTGGGAGCACCTTTTCATAGCGTTCCAGGCGTTTCTCGAGCAAGTAAAGCTGTTCGGAGTTAAATCAGAAAATGGCCTTTCAAAATCAGTTTTGTTTTCATTTTTGCAACGAAAACGTGATTTTTGACATGCTTTTGAATCACCTGGGTGTGGAAAAGGGGCGTGGACATTGCGCGTCACGGCTACCAATGAAGAATGCGTGCAACTCGCAGTTACTCTGCACCAGCGCTTGTTTATTGCTATCAGGGCGTGAATGGGGAACTAGCAAACGATTTTCAATCGTCAGGTTCGTGCTCTGACAGTAATAATCCCAGAAATCGGCTGGAAATGTCAAGCAGTGCATGGTTGCAAAGCTACTGTATGATTCTAGGCAGTTTTATTGCCTTTGCGCACGTTGTTCTAAGTACTGTGGTAGTTCTACTTACCCCAGGACCATTCGCAAACAGTTTACAACAGTTTCGGTTTCGTTTCTGCATCGCGAAATTCATATTTAGCACTACTACGCAGTTACCCAACCAACCCAACTTCAAGGCTACCTGCCATGGCGCCTGAAGCGTCCGCGACTGATCCTCGAACAAAGCACGGCGTTCCTGATTTCCCCCCACCCTAACCCGATATCTGCGATAAGAACTTCAGATGCTAGTCAAAAGGTCACACCCAGTCGCCAGATATCTGTTCCACCGAGGACAGCACTTCAAACCGGCCTTCCACTGCCAGCTGTTCGCCTTCCAGTTTCGTTTCCATGCGAGGGTATATCCGGGTGTCTAATGTTGCTGCTTAGTTGAACGGTCTATTCGGACGGAGTCTGCGATAAGTTTTTGTACTGTTTCATTTGAAAACTGTTAGGTGGCGCTGCAATAGAGGAGGCTCGTTGTGCTGATCTTATTCATCGCGCAACCTGCTACTCGGCCAAAGATCGCAGGGCACGATTCTAGCGGATCGTACCTCATTTTTGCGAGCAAGGCTACAATTGTGAGTAAGAAGATGATAATAAAGCTCAGCTTTATGTTTTGGGAGATAACTGACCGTGAACGACAACAATATCAGCCACGGCGTTCCGTTTTCAACTTCATGCATGTTTTTATCCGCATCGCGTGCTTGTCCCAAATATTGTGCTCGCTGTAAATGCAAAGTCAGCCATTGACAAGATGTTTTCACGTTATGTCGGGGCAAATTGGTGCCTCTGATAATGACAAACCACCAGATTTATTCCAGGAAACTACCCGAAATTGCACATTTTGAATTGGAGGTTGGGCTTCACCGCATGACATGAGCACCGTGCATGCTAACATTTTTTTTTTATATCTGACAAACTGTTCCGCGCAAGTCGACATTTTTTCTGGGGCGTGTTTTTGAAATGTTTTCCTACAAAATGTATATTCTTATCTACTACCGGTGGTTTGATATACACAACTCCTTTTTTATCATTTTTTTTTCGACAACTCGACAAAAATTTTGGTTTTGACATTTTTTTTTACAACTATGATATATAAAAACCTTTAAAAAACTGGTATTATTGGAAATGCCGTTAAATATTCTGCATTTTGTGCTCCTGCAATTAGTGCCTAACCAATTTTTTAGCAGGAAAAAAAATGTTTTCTTGGACCCCTAAAATTAGTCAATTTTTCGGCGGTAGCGAAAGAGTTAACGCACTGAAAATTATGTTTTATTGTTGACCCGTATAACGTCATTCTTGCTCATAACACGTCACTCTGGTGCAAAATTTGAGTTTTTAAATACTTCTTGCTTTTTTTTCATTAAAAATGCATCTTTTATGGCTGTAATGGAGCTGAGTGATATACTGAATCTTAATTCTTTCAAATTACACGGTTGTATTTGCTCTTCATGGCTCCTTTAAGAGCAAGTTCAAGTTGGTCATGGCTCAAATGCTGCAAAGTGAACGCCATAGTAGCCCTGCTGTGCAGCAGCATCTGTGCGGTAAGCAGCAGCAGCAGTATCGTGTCCCACCGAACTCAAAAGCACTACCTCGATGTCAAATTCTGTTTAGCACAGTGTCCTAAGCCTAGCTGTCACAAGACATGAGCGAAGTCACCTGCACAGATTAGCTGATTGCCAGCTGCCATGTTTTGGTATCGGCACAGATTGCTGAGCTGTCAGTGAGCGCCTTCTCCTTCAGCCACTTGTCAATAGATGTCACTAGTCTCCCAGCTACTAACGCACTCCTTGCTACGCTACCGTTTTATCTCTGTCGGTGTGGGCATGGACGCACACAATTTCTTCGAAAGCATTATTTGGCTTTGAAGTGAACGAATCCGCACCATGGGCAAGGTGCGCAAGCAACTGCGTTGCAACGGGGATTTCGTGCATTGTGTGTGCTTTCTTTCGCGACCGTGGCTCCATTCTCCGGTGTGATGTGGCGTTCTCAAGGGTGAGAAGAGCATCACCACACAATGTCACTGCAATCATTCATATCTGTTTCCGCCACTGCCAAGAATTGGGTGGTAACGGCAAAGACGCAAGATGCCGGGGCGTTTTTTCTGGCACTGTCATGGCAGTTTTCAGTGTTGCCAAGAGAAGAAATCGCCTGCTAAACTTTCATGTGAACACCATCTATAGCCATGTACTGTGTTGTTACTGATAGGGAAGAGGGCTAAAGATTTCTCTCGTAAAGAGGCCGAATTGCTAATCACACGATTTCTTTGACAAGTATTTGTGTCGAATGCGGAGAAGGCTGCTTTAGGAAAGCACAGTTCTTACGGAAGAATGATTTTTCCTAGAAGTGCTTGCTATATATGAAGTCCGATTAGGAATAGGCCTGTGCTTTTTGCAAGCACAAAAGTTTTGGCCTCAAGTGTGCTTGTGCTTACGAGTCAATAAAATGAACTGAGGCACTTCACCTACTTTCGTTACAAAAAAAAATACATGAAAATTCTATAAGGAAAGCCTTTACTGTTAAAATGGCACTAGAACACACCTTAATCAAAAAGCATGGAATGTTCGAAACCCACAGATTTGCTGAACTTCATTGAAGCTTTCATGCAACGAACAATCTCTAAATATGCCACTCTAAGTCAAAGGCTCAAAGCGAACTCCAAAAGCTGTAATCAGCGTCTTCCATAAAAGAACAGATATAGCCAGCTGAGCGAAAGCGAAATTGCAGCAGTCCGCTCGCCGATGTTGCAAAGGCAGTGCAGCCCGCACCCTCCCACCTGGCAGTGCTCCATGTGGCAGCCACTGGCAATCCTCCTTCACTAGCCACTACATTCTAGGCACTATAATGGGGGTCATCTTTTATTTTAGAACCAAAACTGCTAATTAAAAGAATGTTGCCTCTATCAGTAATGTTCTAATATCTCTCCACAAACATGCCTGAGCGTTATTTTCCTGTGCATAAAGTGAGCATGTACGAACAATGTGTGTGTGTGTGTGTGTGTGTGTGTGTGTGTGTGTGTGTGTGCGCGTGCGTGCGTGCGTGCGTGCGTGCGTGCGTGTGTGTGTGTGTGTACAGGAAATGAGGGGCTCGTTGAAATAAGACAGAAATAAGAATTGGCAGTCAAGAAAACCTCGGAAAGCAAAGGGGAGGATGTAGTTGGTCAAGATAAAGAATTTGGAAAATAAGAAAGTGGAGAAAAAATGCCCACCAGGTGGGATCCGAACCCACGACCTCCAGAATACCAGTCTGGTGCGATAACCATATATATATATATATATATATATATATATATATATATATATATATATATATATATATATATACGATAACCGGAACACTTTTACAAATTTTTCCTGAACGAACCACTGCTTTGTTCACACTGAAACTTCACACGAAGGTCGCATTTTGTGGTCTATTTTGTTTGACACCTGGAACAACGACGGTACTTACCTATTTATTTCAAAAATAAATAAAAACGATTTTCGCCTATGGGAATATGGCGGCTGATTGGGACGTGCGAACCAGAGCAAGTTGATCTTGGAACGACGGAGCCACCTGGGGTATTCAGAGCGAAACACACGTTTGGGATTCACGGTACGAAGGAGCCAAATGGCGTAGCAGACGATCAGAAAATGTGAAAGCGGGTTTTCTGCTCGTCTGCTAGCTCACTTGGCTCCTTCCTAGGTGCATTTTCTGATCGTCTCCTGCACCATTGGTCTTCTTCGTACCATGAATCCCAAACGGGTGTATATATATATATATATATATATATATATATATATATATATATATACAGTTGAACCTCGATATAACGAACCTCGATTTAACGAAATTCGCGATATAACGAATTTTTTCAAGTTTTCTAGCAAAATTTTGCTAAATGCATGTATTTTTGTCTCGATTTTACGAAGTAATTTTGTGCGGCACTTTCGATTTAACGAAGTCACGGCAAGAAAGGAAGAACGAAATTCCGGTCGAGGCACGTTTTATTTTGCCTCTCAGGCCCTACATTGAAAAAATTCAGTGCTCAAATTGACTCTTGAAGGCTCAAATGAAAGAAAAGCGGCGAAATCTACGGTTAACAACAATTAAAAGCGAAGACGAAGCTGCACAAACCGCTAGCGGTCATAGACGGTGTAATAGTGCGGCCACTATTTTGACGTCTCCATCGTTGCCTACGCCAGCGCCCTCTATGCTTAGGCTACCGAAGCCTATTTCAAGCTTTTCAACGCGTCATTGCTCACGGTGCTGCTGCTCTAGGTTGTGCTCGCTGATAACCAAATTAATATTTTGTTCGTGCATCGTTAGGTGAGTTTGGAAGCAGCATGAGCACTCCAAGAGAAAGAAAAGTGTTCAGAACAAGAGCCTGAGGAAGTTCGGTGAAACTGACAACCACCGAAGTGTGATGGATGCCATCGATGTTCTGCGGAGGCACGCAGGTGCACACGAATGTTAAGACCTTGTTAGCGCTGTCAGCATACGACCGTCACGTAAAGCCCGCCCTGGTCAAGAAACGCCAAGCACTGCTTACGGACTTCTTCACTACGGCTTGAACATCGAGTGCTGGTGGCAATAAATTGCTCTCTTTGAACGTGGTCATCTTCGTTTCACCAGCGTTCATTAGACAGCTGCGGTGCGGAGAAATCAGTTTCGTAAGGGCTCAGTGGGCATAAAAGTAATTGCTTAATCGAATTTGGCCGGAAGAATTTTATTTAATGTAAGCTTTCCGCTTTCCGGAGCACGTAAGCGCTGCTCCACACAGTGAGGGGGTCCGCGTGTACTCCGCTGAACTCGCAATCATGGCTTTATCTCGAGTGTTGTGGTTGCATCACGCGCCTATACTGCGGAGCCTTTGTACATGAAAAAAGTCTTTCGAAAGTTTCATAGCAGCCTTCCGCTGTTGGCCCGCCGCGCCTAGGCCCCTAAGCCTACCACTGAATAGACGAAAAGAGGCGTAACTTCGAACGAGCACCTCGGCGGGGTGAAGTTCACGGGACATGGACGCGGGCGCGGGTTCAATTGACTATAACAGCGGCATTTAGTAGTGACCGAAATGAAAAAACAAAAAGTGGAAACCTAGTCTGCTATCATATTTAATGAGGCGTTGCGGAAAAAGCACCGGTTTTACGATCACACATGAACTACCGTCGGCTATCCGAATTCCATTGCCCAAGTGTTGAAACTCTTAATTCACACAATTTTCGCGGCCAGTTTTAGTACAAATTTCGCTTTAATTGGAGAGGTAACTACATAGAAGTTGTTGCCTGGCGAGGGCCAAAGTGTTAAAACCCCAATAACTGGTTAAATGAACTGTAAAATCGAAACCTCGATTTTACGAAATTCTCGATTTAACGAAATTTGCGGCCCCAAGTACGACTTCGTTATATCGAGGTTTAACTGTATATATATATGGACGCAGTGTCACGAACTGGGCATTGAGGCACCTGAGCGTGATCACTCGTAACACCTTGCGCCACTCAGACTGCGAGCCCTCTATTGTGGCCCGCCACTGCATCAAAGCCAGCGTAGCGTACCGAGGAGTGAAACCTTCCACCCAGCGCCTCCACGCTGTAGTCAGGAAAGTGATCGTGACTCGCAGGCCAGACCGAGTGACACAAAAGGTGCCGAGTTTCGCAAGGCTTCAAAACGCAGACAATTTTGATGCACAATATTACATTCTGATGAAATGTGCCCGGTCATCAGTTGTTTTTGCTGCAGACTATATGCATATGTGAAATGTTTGCAGTGTAAAAAATGCTCCACGAGATGTGTTCTTGGACATCTTCATTTTTAAAGTTCTATGAAGGACTATTTAAAATACTGTTATTTCACCCATAAGGTCAACACTGTCATGTTCACCCCCAAGATAAGGTCGAAAAGCCTGATTCACATTTTCCTATAGGCCAGCCAATTGGATCCATTAACGCACACAAGTATCTCGGCGTTCACATAACCAGCGATTTCTCTTCGTGGACATGTGTTGAGAAGGTTACTGACACAAATTAATTAAACACAGTCAGATACAGTTGTCAAAACCTCTGCTGTGCCCTCGTGAGCTGAGTACAGTCCTCCCCTGTGTGGGCACGACCCTTCCTCTAATTTTTTCAAAATACCACAACTTGTTTTATTCTCTGCAATTATTCTAGTGCAGCTACTGTTGCTCCGATGAAACATTAAACCTTCCAGATCTCTCTAACCGAGAGTGGGCTCCCCTTTGTGTGTTTCCACTAAATATTCTAAAACAACAAAATGTTTACTCATTCCAATCGCATTATGTGTGTTTTCCCACACACAACATCAATTCAAAGTAGGGATGCAGAACTGCAAAGAAAACTTTTATCTTCACTTTTCCGCCCCCAAAGCGTGATCTGAATTGGATCACTTTCCCGCCGGTATCATTGCTATAAGTGAATGAGCTATCTCCAAGCCTTTTGTAGGAGACCACTTAAAATTTTCTGTTTATGTGCTGCTTTCGCTTTTGTTTTTTGTTCTTGTCAAAATACCCCTTCTCCTTGTAACAGCTGATGGCCATGAAAAAAAAATTGACAAAATCAAGGTAACTAAAGCTAACTAAAGCTGCTACCACATCTGCAAATGTTTCTCGCAGTGGCGGCCTTTCACATTTGAATGATGCCAGGTTCTAGCACGAGGTCGGGGGTTCGATTCCCGGCCGCGGCGGCCGCTTTTCTGATGGAGGCGAAAAGCAAAAACGCCCGTGTGTACGAGATTTCGGCGCACGTCAAAGATCCCCAGGTGGTCAAAATTAATCCGGAGCCCTCCACTACGGCGCGCCTCATCGCCTGCGTTGCGTCGGCACGTTAAACCCCCACAATCAATCAATCAATCAGATGCCAGGTTCTACATCATAAAACCTTAATGCCAAGCCTTCATCTCCCACTACCCGGAGTGTTTCCCACTTCACGTTTTAACATCTCTGTTCTCTTCTTGCCATTGCATAAACAAAAAAGTGCATCCCAAATAAAACTCAATTGAACAATATGACAGCTTACTCCATACTGTCAAGAGCTTTTAAAAAGGAAGCTTAAGAATGGCCCACAATAACATTCACATCATTATTCATTTTCAGGGTTATTATCAGTCTGCAGAGGAGACGTGTTTCTGCATATATCTGGAGTACGTATCAGTTAAAAGGTGACTCCAATATTAAGTGACGTTTTTCTTAGTAGGGAGCCTTGGATCGTGACCTGTTGGGGACGGCAAAAAAAGTTTGCATAAAAACAGATGAAGATATAGTGTTTTGTTGAAAGGGGTTGCTCCTCATTATACTGTACACATCTTAAGCCTTTCACTGTCGGGTGTTTCTGGATGTGACACATCTCCAGTGTCAGCTTGGTTTCCAAACTATCAGGGAAGATGCGTAGTGATTTATTCGACTATGATGGCGTCCAAAACTCAACGCGTCTAAAGGAAAGAGCATGGGCAAGAAATCGCCTTTCTTCGAGGTATTTTTAGTTTGCCGTGCACGTTTTCGGGACGACCTCACCGTTTCAACATCAGAATCTGACCCTGTGGAACTGGCACCCCTTCCTTGGATGAGAAACTCTCAGAATGCCAATCTGAGCTCGGCCTGTATTGGGATCGGAATCGAAGAACCACCGCTCCTGTCCATAGTCGAAGGCCCTGCGTGGTCAGCCATTCGAAAGTAACCGCGCGCATGAAGGGAGCACTTTCAGCAGGCCTTAAAACACACAAAAATGACGCGTTGCAAAAGCCGTGATTGAGTCATGTTTCGGTCTATTGGAGAGGCAACGGTGCGCTGGGCTAACCTGGCGTGCCGTAGCAGACGCGGGAACAGAATAAAAAAAAACTTGAAACCCGTTGGGGATAGCACAACAACCCTCTCACACATAATCGCACACATGCTGCATGGTCACTCATCCCGACAGAGTACAGTGCGCAGAGCAACGAAGGGTGGGCGCGGTCGCTCCGTATTCTTCAATATACACTTGCCGACAGCTAGCGAGTGATAATAAGAGCTACTAGGAAGACTCGACAGATGGCGCGAACAGTCTAGGCGTGCCCGCTTTACACTATGGTGCGAATTTTTGAACTCACAATGGGGAACGTATCAATACATCAGTGACACTGAGGAGGGGAAATGCAAAAACGTACCGGTATGTGAGTGACAATGAAAGGGTTAAAATGTCTGAGCACCTGTTCCAACAAGCTGGTTGACTGGGACATTTTCCGATCCCCCTGTGAGGCAAACTACTTTGAAGCCATGAAAGACATTTGTGTCCAGTTTCTTGGCGTCTCGCTTAAAGGGACAGACAACAGATTTTTGTGGAATGCATGTCCTCTTGCTCATACGAAAGCTAGCGTTTTATATACTGGGGTAACCGCAAGGAATTTTTAAATAAAAAGGAGGAAATAATTTTAATTTTGCACTAAAAATTTTTAACTCTGAAAGGTGGCCCCATACAGTGTCTAAACGTGACACTAGCGCTTTCATTACCGAGGGAAAATTGACCCATTTTTAGGGGTCCCCGAAAACATTTTTTTCTGCTAAAAAATTGATCAGGCACTGATTACAGGAACACAAAATGCAGAATATTTAACAGCCTTTCCAATAACACCAGTTGTTTAAATGTTTTCACGCATCATAGTAGTGAAAAAAATATCAAGATCAAAATTTTTGTCAGGTTGCCAAAGAAAATGGTAAAAAAGGATTTGTGTATAACAAACTACCAGGTAGTGGAAAAAAAATTACAATAAAAATTTTGTAGGAAAACATTTCAAAAACACACCCTAGAAAAAACATGCGGAACAGCTAGCACGCGTGGTGCCTGTGCCATGTGGTGAAGGTCAACCTCCATTTCAAAATGTGCAATTTTGGGTGGTTCCCTGGAAGAAATTTGGCAGTTTGCAATTATCAAAGGCACCAATTTGCCCCCACGTAACGTAAAGCATCTTGTCAATGGCTGACTTTGCATTTACGGCCAGCACAGTATTCGAGACAAGCACGTAATGCCAAAAAACATGCATGGAGTTGAAAACAAAACTCGGTGGTTGATGCTTGTTGACGTTCACTGTCAGTAACTCTCAAAACATAAACTTGCGATTTATTATCATCTTCTGACTCACTATTGTAGCCCTGCTTGCAGGAATGAGGTGCGATGCGCTAGAATCGTGCCCTGCAAACTTTGGCCGAGTAGCTTTTGCACGATGAAAGAGATTAGCACTACGAGCCTCCTGCTTTGCAGCGCCACCTAACGTTTTTGAAATGAAACAGCGCAAAACTTATTGGTGACTCCGTCCGAACAGAGAGTTCAACTAAGGAGCAACACTAGACCTCTGAAGATACCCTCGTATGGAAACGGAACTGGCAGGCTGTCAGTGTGTAAGGCCGGTTTAAAGCGGTCTCTTCGTCGGAACTGATATCTGGCAACTGGGTGTTACCTCTGGCAACTGGGTGTTACCTTTTGACTTGCATCAGAAGTTCTTGTGGCAAAATTCCGGTTATTGTGGGGTGAAATCAGGCGCGGCATGCTTTTTTCGAGGATCAGTAACGGACGCTCAAGGCGCCATGCCAGAGAGGCTTGAAGTTGGGTAACTGCGTAGTAGCACCAAATATGAATTTCGCAATGCAGAAACGAAACCGAAACTGTTGACTGTTTGTGAATGGTCCTGTAGTAAGCAGAACTACAACACAGCTTAGAACAATGACCACAAAGGCAATACAACTGCCTAAAATTACAAAGTAACTTTGCAAACAGGCACTGCTTGATATTTTCAGCCGATTTCAGGGACTATCAATCAGAGTGCAAACCTGACGATTGAAAATCATCTACTGATTCACCACTCGTACCCTGATAACAAAAGCCAAACGCTGATGCAGAGTAATTACGAGTGGTACGCATTCTTCTTTGGTAGCAGTGATGTGCAATGACCATGCCCCTTTTCCACACTCAGGTGATGCAAACGTGTTTCTAAAATCGCATTTTTGTCGCAAAAATGAAAACAAAACTGATTTTCAAAGGGCATTTTTGAACTAACTCCAAATAGCTTTACTTGTGTCAGAAACACCTCAAACACTATGAAAAGGGGCTCCTAAGATATCGCTAAAATTGAACGATTTTGAATAGGCGTGGTAACGAAAGAGTCAAGCTTCCAAGACAATAGCTAATTGTTTCACATTATTCTGAAGGTTTTCAAACACATTTTCAACATATGTTTACCCTCGCCCACACTTTTTTCCTTTAATAATGAGCGAATTTTGAGAGCTCACTTTTAATAGCATAGCACGAACCCTAATATTCAAATCTTGTGAAAACTTGTGCGATCTTAAAGAACTGAGTAACGTACACACCCGCTATGCTTTTTATAAAGTATAGCGGGTGTGTACGTTGTAAGTGGACGCTACTAGCAACAGGCAGAAACCGAGTGAGGCTCCAAATAAAGCGACCCAGTGGCAGCATGAGACCCACAGATGTGTGCCCCTGAGAAAGAAGCAAAGAACCGCCACAAGTGAATCCGGAAGTCCCGTGAGGTCTCACTCAACTCGAGAAACTACAACAACAAAAAGCAAACAAAAGCTACCACTACCTGTGTCAGCAGGAGGCCGGTGGTAGCCAGTGGAGGATCAAGAGGGTGGGTCCGGATGTGCCGACCCCACTTTAATTTTGGAATTATACCCCCAAGAAGATGACCCCTGAGGTCGTAGAAAAAGTCTTGATTTTTTTTTTATTTCGTGTATTTCTGGTTTTCCAAATCCCCCTCCTCCACCTTATCATCATCATCATCATCATCATCATCACTGATACAAGCTGACCCTCCCCTCAGAAAAAACCTGGATCCGCCCCTGAAGGTAGCCACGAAGCCACATGAAGTGCACCCTCTCAGTTACCTGACCCAGCATTACCGCGACTTTTGTCCCCTTAATAAACTACAGCTAATTTTCTCTGATAGAGGCACAAACGCTTAAAGGAGTAGTGACACAAAATTTCAAAGTTGAGATAACTACATAAAAGGCTTCACCTGTATATGGAGACATCTCCCAGCAAGTTTCAACAGTAACCATTCAGTATAACATATTTTAAGTCCATTCTATTCTTTGCGCACACAAAGCACAGAAAGGATACCTTTTCGCAATCAATATCAGCATGACGCCATCTGCTCCTCCTGGCCACAAACTGCCAACGTGAGGGCTCCCGTGACGTGGCCGACGCACTGGCCGAAGTTGGGTGCGCTGCTCCAGCGATGCCACGTCACGGTTTTGGGGCTGACATCATGCTGCCCGGGCGCGTGGAGATGGTGGAGACCCCAGCCAGTCTGGGAGCGTGCTCGCGTGCGCATTCATACCTGCAGTGGTGTGACAAGAATGATGACGTCACGAGCACCATCCTGTCATAGTGGCTGCCTCGGATTTCATTTTGTCGAGACCAAACCTGACACGAATAAAGGAGGCTGTAAATAATTATTTACACTGAGATGGACCGTCTAATGTGCCATTTTATGATTAGTGGACTGGTACCCATAGCAGCGAAAAAAACATAACACGAAAATTTTGTGTCAGTACTCCTTTAGAGGGACACTGAAGTGATTTGTAAAAACTGCAGGATAACTAGCGCAAATGTAGTCTGGAGTCTCTAGGCCATGTTTCGACCCCTCTTGCTGCATTTATGCAACTTTATTCAGTAGAAAAATCAATTAAAAAATGCTGTCCTCCTCTCTGCATCCACCTTACCGATTTCCAATGACGTTTTGCATGACTTCAAAACAAGACAGCTGGGCTTGACTGCACTACTGCCCAGCTCGCCGATCCGGCGACAGAATCAGTCGGCCCAGTGTTTAGTCCGCTGGGGGCTGCCAGCGGGTCATAGCAATTCATTCACTCAGTTGAAACTAAACCATGACACGTTTGTGCCTGGAAGAATGTGCCTTTAGTTTGTTAGTTTGTACATTATCAAGCTTTAAGTCCAAGTCACTCCACACAAGCACATATGCAACGCTTCACTGACTGGTATGCAAGTAGAAAAATCTAAGGCCAACTGAAGGCAGGATAAGAGTCAGCGAAGTTTCAGTTGATTTTAATTCCTTAGTAACTATAGACCAGAATTTTGCCGGGTCGGCCATTTTATGGGGACTGCGTGCAGAGCCGACGACGCCGCAGTCACACGTTGTAGCTCCGTGTCGTGTGTGCGTATCGGATGTCTTAGAGGAATCGAAAATCGGTAAGTGTCATTTATTCGGTATGTCAGCAGCACGAAGTTTAACAGTGCTTTAAGGAGAATGTTCAAAGCACCTGAGAGCTGTCAGGTTTGCCTATAAATTCAGTTTCCAACTCACAAAGGCGGCCTGCTGCCCGACACGCACTTTGTTCTGACGGGGGTTGCCTTTGAGGCTATGTTTCGCCGTGCCAGCGAGAAGCAAGACTTTTTATCACCAACTGATGTTTGTTTTCTTGATTCTGGGCGGGTGGCCATCATTGTTTCTACTTCGCCGTGTACAGAAGCTACTCGTACAGGTGTCATTATGCCGTTGACCGCACCAACAATCAGCGTAATCGCAAAGTGCTCATACAAGAAACTTGTGAAGTGCACCCTGACAAAAGAAGTGTCTGCATGTGCAGAGTATATTCGCTGCACAGATTTCCTGCGTCCCGTGAGTGCCACTGCGATTGGGTCGTCACGCTGAATCGGAAAGACTTCAAACCTAGCAAATTTGCGAGAGTAAGTACGATCGTACCCTGCCTAATTTGGAAGCGCTGTTTATTCACCCTCATGCTCAATACGTATCGCACATTTTTAGAGTACACTTACCGATAGAGTACACTTACCGATTTTTGAGGCCGCTGGGGCGCCTTATATCTACATGCGACACAGAGCAACAGCATGGGACTGCGACGTCGTCAGCTCGCCCCGCAGTCCCCCAGAAATACCCGCCAGGTGGTGCCTTGATCTTTAAAAAATGGCGGCGTCCAGTGCACAGTGGAAATTCTTGTGTATACCGTATTTATTCGAATCTAAGTCGATAGTTTTTTTGAAATACTGATATATCAAACTCCAGGGTCGGCTTGGATTCGAGAATTTTGAAACCCGCGCCAATTTCCAAGTGAAATTGAGGGAAGTGGCACGCAGCTAGCGCCACCCAGAAAAAAGAAAGTATTGTAGCCATTACTAGACGAGCCAGTAGCCACTTAAGGGGCCATAGCTGGGGGCGATGCCGCCATTTTGAACTCTGCGGATAGTGGCCTGCGTGTGGTGTGGCGTTTGGTTTTGACAGCGCAATGGCACCAAACAAGCGGTGCCATTAGAGTGCCGCTTTTAAAAGAAAAGTTGTTTTAGCCGCGGAGTTGTCGTCGAACGTTCAAGCCGGGCGGAACTTCGGCGTGGATGAAAAAAATGTCCGTTTTTGGAGGACACAACGGGAGAGGATATTTGCGTGCGCCGCAACGAGGATAGCATTCACCGGACTACGAGAAGGCTGTCACCACAAAATGGAAATGGCATTGGCTCACTTCGTTCGGACGCAGCGAGCAGCTGCCCTTCCAGTAACGACGGAAGCGCTCCAGGCAAAAGCAAGGGAGCTTTCAAGGAAACGAGGCTTATCGCGGGCATGCTTCAAAGCCAGTCGGGGCTGGCTACAGATACCGTATTTACTCGCGTAATCCTCGCACTCGCGTAATCCTCGCACCCCTAATGTGAGCCACCAAAACTTGGATTTTTTGGTTCCTCGCATAATCCTCGCACCCCCAACTTTGCAGCGGCGAAAGTTGCCTGCTCGCGAAACCGCATGGTGCACGCGCTCTCCAACGCGCGCCCTCCCCCGCCGCCTCTCCGTTCAGCGGAGAGCGCTGTGTATCCAAGGCCATCCAGGCGCCCTAACAACCTGCATGGCTACTCCCTAACAGGCGCCCTAACACGCTACTCACACTGTCCTTGAGCCGGTTTCACGTGCGCGCAACTAGACGGCGTTCGCGCAGCCCGCTGTCGCGTCGTCGTCGTGGTCCCGTGGTTGAGCGTCAATAGTGGATAGCTCGCTGCCATTTTGAGAACTTTTTGGTCTCTTTGTTTTGTGCTTGGTGCCGCTTCGCCATGGGGAAGAACGGCAGCTACACTGCCGCTTTCAAATTGAAAGCGATAGAGTACGCGATCGAACACGGCAACCGTGCCGCAGGCAGGCACTTCGGCGTCACCGACTTCAGCGTGCGTTACTGGGGTAGGCACGCACATGACGACGACGAGATAGGGCGCGCGCCAGAAAGCAAAGGCGGCAATTTCATGATCGCTGATCGACGGGAGACTGTTTACGTTGTAAATAATAAAATAAAAAGAAATAGCTGCTGTTGGCAGCACTGAGCTTACATATACAAAAAACGACCGCTACATTTAGCGGGATTGGCAGGAGGCAAATTGGCAACACTGTGCACCGGATTTTTTTTCCCCGCATAATTCTCGCACCCCTAACTTCGCATTGACTTTTCCGAAAAAAAAGTGCGAGGATTATGCGAGTAAATACGATATTCATAAAGCGCTTCGGCTTTAGCCTCCATCCTCGAACCTCAATCGCCCAGACGTTGCCCAGTGATTTTCAAGAGAAACTGATTGAGTTCCAGCACCGCATCCTTATGTTCAATAAACGTGTTTTCTTTTTGCGAACGCTGACCTTGCCTTTTTGTTTGGCCTACATTCGAGGTAAGTTTTTTTTTTTTTTTTTTCGTGGCTTCGGACTTCCGGGGGTCGGCTTAGAATCGGGGCCAGCCTAGATTCGAATAAATACGGTATATAGATACAAAGGAATTAAAATCAACCAAAACTTTTATCGTGTGGCGTAAAGCCAAGGTGAGGGAAGCACTTTTTTGCACTGGGTGAACAGGCACAGTGGTCAGCAGCACGCCCACACATCTCCGAAAGCTTTTCGGCCTTAAAAAGGCAGTCGGTAGAGATATTTGTGGAAATTTGGGAGACGCTTACTGCATGAGCGCTATGCAAGGGATATTCATTTAAGCTGCTTGGAATGCTAATACTAAATAACAATGAAAACTGGCTACACATTATATACTTTATATTTCCAGCCCTAGAAGTGCTGGCTTATGGCTGAGTGGTCTGGAGCACTAGGCACATTGTTTTGCGATTCACAAGCTCGAATCCCCAATAGTTTTCTTTTTTTTTAACCTGATTTATTTGTTTTTGGGCAATGTTTTCTATATTGAATTCACCATTTTTGTGCTGTAACGTTCATTGTTCCACGAGCAAGTTCGCAGAACACATGCATGCTGACACTGACGCGCGGCGAGTTCTCGTTGGCGTGGTGTTGGCATAAGCATCGACTCTTTGAGGGCACAGTCCCGAATCAGCCAACCCTCGGCCTGGTGCGAACACGCTTTTTAGGATGCAGGTATGAGCCACACAAGTTCCAAAGATGGGGGAAAAGCACGTCTCATTTCAGCGTCTGCGGTGACACCAAGGGCGTTCATCCCTTGCGTACTCCTCGGCTAGTGATTGATGCAATTCCAAGCCATGTTGGTAGGCTTATCAGATGCATTTCACAGCCGACAACATGGTAGAAGCGCGGTACGCTGATTACTGAGATATCGAGAATGAGCAGCCAACAATTACGTCAGATGCCAAGCATGCTGTTTCACAAAACCGAAGCCGAAACTGGTTTGAATTCTAATCTTGGACATCGTCCAGTCACGTAGAAGCCTGTATGGATGTTACTGCTTTAGTTGGTATGGCTGCCGCAGACCGCACAATGTAGTTTTTCTTCTTTCAAGCTTGATAATATAAATACCTCCTCATCGACCAGAGAAACGATGGAAGTGTTTATTTGCGCCAGTCTACGCAGTGCAAGCAAAAGTAGGAGCTTGACAAATTCACTTCAGTGTCCCTTTAAGTGTTTTCCATGAGTTTCTCTGGACTATTCAAAATCCCCCCAAATTCCCGGTTTTCAAGGTTGAGACACCCTGAATTTCAACCTCCCTGAGCCTAGCACCTTCCCTAACACCCTGGAAATTGAAGAGGCGCCCAGCATTTCTCAGGCACACGGTAGCACAGCGGCATTGCAACCAGACGCTGTGAATCTGCCGGCAGTCCCACTATTCCCCAGCAGCACTCATGCCTAACACTCCAGCTGAAGAGAACAGCTGTTTGTGGGAGGCAGTTATGGGCTGGGAAAAACCTGTCAAGAGCCACATGAGCAAGGTGCTTTTCTCAGCGAGGTAAACCCCTATGCCAGCTGAGACAGCATGGCGACCCTCTGAAGAGCACGTTTTGCTTCTGAACACATGAAGGACTTTGAACACTTTTGGGGCAACCTTCTACAAATTGCCTCGTCGTTGTTACCCGTCTGGCCCTATGCGAACATTTTTCTCTTTAAGGCCCACGTTCATAAATAGGCAAATGCATAAAAAAAACGCTTCCAAATGAAAATGTATCATCACAACAGTGTCCTGCTGGTGAAGAATTCATTGTGCCCCGCACCAAAGTTTCCCACACAATCAGCAACAAATTTCCTGGCACATCGTGATAGTGCAAGAAGATATTTCATTCAAGTAATGACGTGATGTAATGTCTTCATAGATAATGTAATGCTCTGATGTAATGCTGTCAATTGATGTCGTCATTGGGCTATAGCAGGGAATGTGATAGAACTTCACAGTATTAATGAGCGTGTAGCATCTCTTGTTATTAGACTCAATAAGAAGCACCCGTTGCAGGTGGTGCAAATCTATGCACCTACATCCACTTACGATGATGAGGCTTTGGAAGTAACGGGTGCGCGAGGTGTTTGAGGACGCCATTCCTTATCGCCATAGATACCAGCAGGCTCATCATATATATTTAGGCGTACCGCTTCTTATTCACCGACCCCTTATGCTTCATACTGCGCAGTTTGTTCAGAGATGGAAGTGTACAAGTTGAAGCAGGAAATAAAACGCCATGCAGTCCTCATCACCCTGGCCGCACACCACAGCGACTTGGAAATTGCTACCTTTCTGAAAGCAGCGAAGTCATTCGTTTACAAAGTGCAGACGGAGGTGGCGTGTTGTGGCCATGACGTGGCATGTGGAGCGAAAAAGAAGAAGCAGTCAGTGGCCAGACATCACCAGAACCCCTTAATTTCTCCAGCAGTGGTGTTATCCGTTGTCCGCAATGAGGGTGACGTCGTGCCGCCAAACTTTTTTGCCGGATTCCGCATTAATGCTGCTGGTTACGTAGACGTGCTTGCTGCCATTGTAAAGCTATGGATAGAGAGTGTTTCGAAAGAAAGATCATATGTCTTTCAGCAAGATTCGGCCCCTGCCCACACAGCCTGCATCACGCAATAGTGCTCGGCTGACAACATCTGCGACCCCGTCACTCCCAACTTGTGGCCTCCTAGCCCTCCAGATTTAAATCCTCTGTACTACTACCGTATTTACTCGCATAATCCTCGCACTTTTTTTTCGGAAAAGTCAATGTGAAGTTAGGGGTGCGAGAATTATGCGAGGGAAAAAAAATCCGGTGCACAGTGTTGCCAATTTGCCTTCTGCCAATCCCGCTAAATGTAGCGGTCGTTTTTTGTATATGTAAGCTCAGTGCTGCCAACAGCAGCTATTTCTTTTTATCTTATCGTAAACAGTCTCCCGTTGATCAGCGATCATGAAATTGCCGGCAGGCACGCCGAAGTGCTGCCGGCAGCGCGGTTGCTGTGTTCGATCGCGTACTCTATCGCTTTCAATTTGAAAGCGGCAGTGTAGCTGGCGTTCTTCCTCATGGCGAAACGGCACCAAGCACAAAACAAACAGATCGGCACCAAGCATAAAACAAAGCGATCAAAAAGTTCTCATAATGGCAGCTAGCTATCCACCACTGATGCGAGTGACTCACTGACTGCTGCTGCTCACCGACGGGACCACGACGGCGACACGACAGCGGGCTGCGCGAACGCCGTCTAGTTGCGCGCACGCGAAACCGGCTCAAGGACAGTGTGAGTAGCGTGTTAGAGCGCCTGTTAGGGAGTAGCCATGCAGGTTAGGGCACCTGGATGGCCTTGAATACACAGCGCTCTCCGCCGAACGGAGAGGCGGCGGGGGAGGGCGCGTGTTGGAGAGCGCGTGCACCATGCGGGTTTCGCGAGCAGGCAACTTTCGCCGCTGCAAAGTTGGGGGTGCGAGGATTATGCGAGGAACCAAAAAATCCAAGTTTTGCTGGCTCACATTAGGAGTGCGAGGATTACGCGAGTGCGAGGATTACGCGAGTAAATACGGTATGTCTGGGGCGTCGTTGAGAGAGAGGACAAAAAAGGACTGCATAATACTCAACGGCCAACAGCTCTAAGGAGCACCAGGGGCGGTATTCTCGTAACTGTCCCTTTTGAAAACGTCCCTTTTGCGCCCCTTCCTCGTGACGTACTGCCGGTTAAGCAGTGAGCGTTGGCAGTAGGTTTGCCGCGCTTGCGTTACGTCACTTCCGGTTGTTTGCTTTTAGCCAATCAGGGCTTGCCAAAAGGGACACTTTTGAAAGGGACGCAAAAGGGGCAAAACTCGAGAATACCGCCCCAGATCCGTGCATGCAGCCGCTTGCAAAGCCGAATCGAATCACTTATTGCTGCTGATGGCGGATTCATTGAGTAGTTATGGAATTAAACCATAACAGAAGTACTTCGCAAAGTTTGGTGAAAATATGTTTGACTTTGCTGGAGATATTCTGTTGTCAAATACCTCGCGCACCCGGTATTTTACTAAGACATTGAATTGGCAATTAGAAAAGTAAAAACTCCATACGGTGTCATTATGGGCGACTTCAATGCGAAAATAGAGGCACAACAGATAGGGGAGCATGTGGTAAGAAAATTTGGCCTAGGTTCTAGAAAGAACTGCACAGACATGCTGGTTTCCTTTGCCGACAGGAATAATCTGCAAGTTATGAATATTTTCTTCAGAAAAAGACAGAACAGAAAATGTACTTGGAAAGGTCCGAATGGTGAAACTAAAAATGAAATTGACGTCACTTGAACTGGCACTCCCTGCACCATTCACGATGTACAGGTGATTGGCCAGATTATAACAAGTGATCACAGAATGGTCAGAAGTCATACGAGTTTGGAATTAAGGGAAAGATTAAAGATGCTAAAATGGAAGATGCCTAACCTGCCCTCCGTGGGGCGGAAAGTGGACAAATTCTGATGGTTACTTGAAAACAAATTCTGTGTTGTCTAATGACAACAATGATGCGAACTCTCTCAATTATCATTTCCAAATGGCAGAGTGGTCATGGAGTCAGCACTAGCCATAGGAGAAAAACAGCCCGCATTCGAATCCAAGTTATCACAGAAAAGAAAGGACCTTATTGATCAGCACCAGAAAATGTTTGTCCGCCCTCCGTGAGACAAATAAAAATGGCGGAGCTCTCCAAATTGATCAACACAAGCAATACTGCCGACATCCATGCTTCAATGTTACAAAAATTGGTGCAACATTGAAACATGGGGGAGTTTGAAAGCGATTAGAAGGAAGCTCACTATTGGCAAAACTAAAATGTATGCACTCTGGGACACCAGTGGTCACATAACAAAAAATATTGATGACATACTAAAAATTACTAAAAATAGCTGAGGAATTCAACAGAAACCTATTTGCTTTTACCCCTGACTCAGACACAAGTTTTTCTGTAAATGGTGTGGAACAGGTACCGCCGGTTACAACACATGAGGTAGCGATGGCGCCCGAGGCAATGAAGAAAGGCAAAGTTGAAGGAGATGATGGCATTACGTCTGATATATTGTGCCTCGGAGGCCACGTTGTACCAACAAAGCTTGCAGCCCTATTCTCGCAGTGCTTGAGCTTCGAGTGCCAAAGGAGTGGAAAAATGCCAATTTAGTTCTACACAAAAAAGGTGATACCATAGAGCTTAAAAATTATAGGCCCACCAGCCTCCTCTTTGTTACCTACAAATTATTTACCAAGGTAATTCTTAACCGCATCAGTGCAATTTGGGATTTTCAACAGCCACGAGAGCGGGCCGGTTGAGAGAAAGGTTTCTCAACTTTAGACCATATTCACGCTATCAACCAGGCAAATGAAAAGTGTTCCAAGTACAATGCACCGCTGTGTATGGCATTCATAGATTATGAAAACGCATTTGACTCAGTGGCTGCTTCAGCAGTAATGAAGGCGTTATGTGATCACGGCGTCAATGAGGTATACATTGCATTCTTCAAAGATATATGCCACTGATGCATGGGAACCATATGGCTTCATCGCAGAAGTTGTAAATTTCCTATACAAAAGAGTGTCCGGCAAGGGGAGACAAATATTGCCACAATGTGGAGGGTGCGTTCAGAAAGCTTAATTGGATGAAAACTGGGTTGCAAATCAATGGGGGAATATCCCAGTCCCCTAAGGTTTGCAGACGACATTGTCCTGTTCCGTCAAAGCAGCCAGGGTTTGCAGCGCATGCTTTGCCAATCGTGATCGGAAAGTATGGCTGCAGGCTTCAAAATAAGCATGAAAAAATCCAAGGTAATGTTGAATAAGCACACCAAGGCACATCGCTTCCAGGTAGGCAATGAAGTCTTGGAAACAGTCACAGAATACGTATACCTTGGGGAACTCATACCTGCTGATGCAAACCATGAAAGGGAAATTACCTGCAGGATAAGCATGGGGTGGGCTGCTTTTGGTAAGATTTCAGATATCCTGACTGTTTAGCTTCCTCTGTCGCTCAAAAAGCTTGTATTTATTCAATCCGTTCTTCCAGTAATGACTTGCGGGGCACAAACTTGGGGCTCACCAAACGACTTGAAAAGAAACTTAGATCGACACAACGGGCCATGGAACGCTGGATGCTAGGGGTCACGCTGAAGGACAGGAAAACAGCCGCATTGAAGAGGGAACAAACTAAGGTGGAGGACATTCTAGTTCAAATTCAGCGACGGCAATGGGCGTGGGCTGGTCACGTAATGCGAATGGGGGACAACAGGTGGACCATCCGTTTGACAGAGCAGCTGCCAACAAACTGCAAACACAATAGGGGTCGGCCGAGAACTCGTTGGCGAGATGAGCTACAGAACATTGGGGGGGGGGGAATGGACTCAGCCAACGCCGCCTGTATAAACATTGCCTAACGCGTGAGCGAAAAATAGCCAAACAGCCACTCTCCTGCTGCTCTGTCCTACCCTTCCCCGCTCCGTAGCCTTCCAGACTTTGATCTCCTCACTCACGCTGCCCAAGCTCACTCACTGCAGGGGCGTTTTTGCACGCGATTCGTGCGCGTCGGCATTGTGCGCGCTCACGCCTGTGTCGGCGATTCGGCGCCCGCGGACGAGCGTGGCAGTGGGAGGAGCCTGACGACTAGCGCCAATGGGAAGGCGTGCGCCTCATTGGCAGCAGTTACGAAGTGCTTGAGACAGCCTCTGTCGGGGTGCTTTAGCACCCCGACAGATATTTCATGGGCGCTTTCACTAGCGACGTGGATGATGTTTTATAGCACCGTTTTCGTTCACATTGTTAGCTCATTTACCGCACAAGGAACAATCGTGTGTGCTTTGAGCAGCATTTTAAAGAGCGGTTAGAAGCGGTCTCTTGAGCGTCCCGCACCACTTCGTGACCGAAGCCACCGCCATGTTGCCGCGGCCGGCCGTGCCCCGCACAGCGTGCAGGTGGTTTCGCAGCGGCGTCAGCGTGCCTGTGGAGTGCACGGCTCGTTTGCGCGAGCAGGAAACAGCTTGGCCGTTCCTGGAGAAAGAGCGACAAAGACGGCAGAGGGCCCGTACATCGCCGTAGCTTGCTCGCTCGGCAGTCGGGTGCCTCACCGACTCGTTCTTATTATCCACCGGGCACCGCAGGTCCGTTCGTAAGAGCCGAAACTTTTCCCATTTCAAACATCGCAATTCCACCGAGACTAATCAGAAATTCGTATCACCCAGATTCCACTGTAACTACAACTCCTGCGTCCACATCTCTTGCCTACTTTTCTTCCAGCACAACTCTGCAGGCACCCGGTCGACGCGTACGCTGCTGTCGGGGCCCGTTGGCGAGCGAGTACGGCAATTTCCCGACGCCTGACGTTGTTGCCGAGGTTCACGAGTACGGCACGGTTATCACGACGCATATTGCGGCCCGAAGACCGCGAGGCGGACAGTCGCGTTGGCGGCAACCGGTCTCGCGAACCCAGTAGGTCTCGGGTAAGGGGGGAGATTTGGCGTTGTGCGCCTACATGCGCAAAACGCATCATCGCCGTTACTAGAGTGCCTAGAATATTTCAGAAATATTCTAGGCACTCTACCGTTACCGCTACAAGGGCCAGTTTGCCTTGGCTTGGCTCAGATTGCGGCCTGAAAACAGGTGTACCGCGATGTCGCTTTCAGTGGGAAACCTCAAGTAGTTAGTTTCGTTTCTGAAAGTCAGCATACACCCTTGGGCGCAAGTCGGGCGCAGAATCGCCAAATTTAGAGGAAATGTAGCAGGATGTAGCAGCCAGAGCACTTGGGCACAGTTTGGCGCAATTGGCGCAGTGGTAGCATCACTGCGCCACTGCAACAAATGTGAACATGGGGCTTGAGGTCCATTATTGGAAAGCTGTAAAGTGCTTTTCAGGTTGAGAGATCAGCTCACCAGGGAAATAATGCAAGCAGTGAATATTCAGACAGCGCATTACAAGTGCATCAGTGTGGCATGTTTGCACCTTCCAGTCAAAGAAATTAAATTTCTTGAGGTTGCTAGCGCACTCGCTGTGGACACCCGGGTGTGTCCGAGATGCAAAAAAAAAAAAAAAAAAAATTATCTCGTGTGACTTCACCTCATTTTTTTTGTCCCGTTCTTTTTAATTCTTCAGTTTGATCTAGCGTGTTTATAAGCGAGTGTCTTTCTTCAATAAACTGTAGCTGTAGTAGCGCTCTTGTGTTGTGTCTTTCCCAGTCCCTGCTTTTTTTTTTTTTTTTTTGCGCGGAACCGTACATTATGGTCCCTGTTTATTATTGCGCTGACCCCACACAATGTAATACCAACTAGGCCAGTCAATTACATTACTAAATCAGCCATTTCACCCCACCTTTGCGCTTAAATTTTGAATTAGCCTGTACCGGCGCAGGCTTTGTGATAAGACATTTGGCAGCATTCCATAGGCTCACCGTTATTCTCACCTGCACAGTTTGCAGCCAAACACCACTACTAACAGTTGGGAGACGCTTTTCAGCAAAAATGCCCCGGAGATGACCAACATTCGCCGGCCATCTTGCACCATCGGCTTTCCCGTCACCAGCTGCAGCTCCATCAGCTCCTGGCCCACGGACTCCATCGCTGCCTTCTGGCACTAATGTGGCTGGTAGCAGCGGGGCTTTGTAGGCAGAGGCAACAGGGCAGCAGGAATTCAACAGGTCGAAGGCCCTGGAAAAGCAGGTAACTGTTAAGCATAACCTATGGGCATCCTATGAATTCCTTTCACCTATTGGGGCTAGGTAGCTGCCTGCCACTGGCCTATGCTCCTTGGAGTTATCTTGCACGGCCATGAGTGTTTATGCCTTGTACGTGTTTTGCATGCTCACACACAAGAGGGGTAATTCTTATGCATGCTGGAAGGGGACCGCCAGCATGCCTCCCCGCCTGCAGGACCCTGGTGTCGCAAGCAAGCAGACAAATAGTGCAGACACCATCTCGCAACCTTTCTGCTTGATGTTTTGGACTGCACCTATTCTAGGGACACAGATTTATGCCGACATCAGACATTGAGGCGCAGTCTTCTTGGACGGCCAACCTCACAAGCACTCCCAAGTGGCGCAGAAAACATGCCAGTAATACTAGCCACCAATTGTGAACTACATTTCACTTGTCATTCTTTTTGAATGTTGATTCAAGCAAACTGTGAGATTATTTCTGCGACTGCCAAGTTATTTGTAGATGCATACCAGCCTAAAGCACGTAGTGCGCAAGTGTGAGTGATTCGAAATTCCAAGGCTATCTATCGTGGAATTTTTTGTGTAATCCACATGAGCGACGGCTAAGACTGTGAGACACATAACACCCATCGGCATGACATAAGACAGTCACGTGTGAACAAAGTTGTACTTGCATACTTGCGTAGTACAACGCTAAATGAGAACCTAAAAAAAAAAAAAAAAACATTGGCACGTGCGATAATCATCTCCGTATATTTTTTGGGACTTCTGTTTGGTCAATTTTCTTAGCACATACATGCAGCCCAGCAAGCAAAGCAATTTCTTGTACAAAATGCTAAGCATGGCGTAGATCTGTCCTGTTTCCTATTTGTCCCTTTCCTAGAAGATAAAAGAAATCTGTCTTCTGTGTATAGCCTGTATCTTCACTGCTGATTCAATTAGTATCATTTCCTTTTTTTTAAGTGTAATTCTGGATTCTTATATTTGAATGCAACACTTAAGTTGATTTTATGCCTCGTGTCTAAGTACAGTGCGATGCTTTTCAGATACTAAGGAGATCTTTTGTGCGATGTTCGTTACTTTGTGGGTCATATGCAGGTGCAGCAAAAAGGTTTTATTGCATAGCAAAAGGTAGTGTAGTAAATGACCTGATTGGATGGTAAGCAACCTGGTCCTTTTCGCTCTTTTCAAGGCAATCTGTAGGTGGAATAATGCATTTGTTTGTGCCCATGTACACTAATCGGTTATTCATCTGCATTTATTAAGACTTGGTTGTCAAATGTTAATGATGACACCATTTTGCTTTCATCACTTCTTGACACTATGAGAGCACCTACACTCGGTTACAACTCAAGAATGGCACCACCTCATGTAGTGTATCACTCCGCCAAAGCGCCAGACCCGCGACGTCAGTGCGCGCGCGTATTGAAAGGGGTTTGCTATGAATGCGTGATATCGTCTGCCTTGTCTCACCCAGTTTGTTTGTCGTCACTGGAGTCGCTTATGAGCAAATTAAGTCCAAAAAATCATGGTAACGGCTCACGCCATGTTAAAAATATTCCCAGTAACGCCCTACTTGCGCCGCGCAGAGAAACATCCGGCTACGGTGATAAGGCACAGCGGCAACTTCCGGTGCCGTTCTTAAGTTGTCACCGAGTATAATAAGAGCTTTTTATGTAAGCAAATATGTACCTTGGTCTCAGGCCTGTCATATCCTCTGTGATCAGTATACATGGCACCTCATCCGCAGGTCAGAGAGGCAGCTTGTTTTGCTAAATCTTGTGGCAGTATGTGTCTGCAAAGCCCCCCACATGGTGTTTGCACTACCCACCAAGTGGAACCAAAACTGCTTTGGAGAAAAATGAGGGTGACCTTTTCTTTACTACAGTTTTAAAGGGGCCCTAAATAGGCTGCCGAATGTTACGATTTTGCACGAGCAGTCACTGGAGTACTATCCAAAGAACGTCATCCCGCAAAAATTGTTTAAATTCGTTAAGTATTAGCCGAGTTATCGCTCATTAAAAGGGGCCACCCATAATGCCTGGCACTGTCCTCCTCTAGTAGCTCCTCCGAAGCACTGTGGAAGCCACGACGTCATCGACCCGGCGCAAGACCACCGAGAGAAACAGGGCAATCCATCACCCTCCTTGATGTACATGCAGTCATTGGCTACGCTAAGCCCTGCGCGCACTTTTTTTAGCACTCGACGCGCATGTTCCGCCCACCAGATTCCGGTTGCACGGTGAGCGCTGTCGCTGTGGTTCGCGTTCGCGGCGCCGCACTGGGCAGTGTCTCGTGCGTCATAGAGGCGCGTCAGAGCCAGAAAGAACGGCGTCAGAGCGTGGCAGTGTGGCGGCAAGGTATGGTTGGTGAGCCAGGAGAGAAAGGGAAATCTTTTTTTCGTGTTTGTGCGGCCCCTGCTTTACGCAGAGGTGCAATATTTGGTATAATTTGTCGTGAAGGGGTACTCTAGCGATTGCGCGATTGAAATGGCGACCTTTGGAAGCCTATTTAGGGCCCCTTTAAGGGGAAACGTGCAAGGGACAATGCACATCATCAGCCTGGTTGGAAGCTGATAGCCTCCGAATGTGTTGCAAATTAATCATATTTTTCAGCTCTTCTAACACAGGGTTAGCTGTATTGATTCAAGTGCAGGGCATTGCCTGAAAGGTTGAATGGTCACATAATTCCTGTACTTTAAGGGGCACTTTAAGGCAGTGGTGGTGTTCACAGGGGTCAATAGCGGCAATAAACTGCGCTGGGCCACTGGAGCTGGCGAACTCCACTAGACGAAGTTCCGATGCAAAGCCCAGGGCTCTGCTCACACAGCTGCTGAAGGTTTGTGCGGCCAACTTCACTTTCATCACCTGCAAAATTACAGGAGAAATGAGCTACTTAAAGGGACACTGAAGTGATTTGTAAACAATGCGGGATTACGAGCGCAAACTGCAGTCCGGAGTGCCTGGGCCCTGTTTCGACCCCTCTGTGCCCGTTTACGCGAATTTATTTAGTAGAAAAATCAATTCGAAAATGCTGTCCTCCTCTCTTTACGCTCGCCCATTTTCTGTGGCGTTTTCATGTGACGTCAGCAGGAGAGGAGCTGACAATTGGCTGCGCTACTGCACGGCTCGCCGACCTTCCGCGACCGAGTCAGTCGGCCCACCATTTCGTCCGCCGGCCGCCGACGGGTCGTCCCAATTCGTTCGATCATTGAAACTAAGCCACAACACGTTTGGGAATGGAAGAATGCGCCTTTCTTTACTTCGTTAGTTTGTACACTGTATCTAGCTCCAAGTCAAGGTCGCTCCACACAAGCGCTGCCCAAGCACACATGCGACGCTTCGCTGACTGGTACGCCAGTAGGAAAATATAAGGCCTCTTGAAGGGGGAGAAGAGTGAGCGAAGTCAATATAGGTACTAAGGAAATAAAATCAACTGATATTTTTACCGTACAGCGTAAAACTAGGGTGCGGGAAGCACTTTTTTGCGCTGGGCGAACAAGCAGAGCGGTCAGGAGCACGACTACGCATCTGCGAACGCTTTCCCGTCTACGAAATGCAATTGCTAGACGTGAGCTATTGTGGAAACTCGGGGGACGCTTACTGCACGAGCGCAATACAACAACTAGTCACCTAAGCTGCTTGAAATACTAAAACTAAATAAAAGTGTAAACTGGTTATACATTATATACCTGATATTTTCCATTGCCGCCAGCGGCCCCCTGTGGCCTAGTCCTTTGGTGCGCTAGGTATGTCACCGCAAGTGTTTTGCCAGTCACAAGTTCGAATCACCGCGGGTACATGCTTTTTTTTTTTTTTTATGAGTTAACTTTTTCGTTTTTCGCCGATGTTTTCTATACTGAGTTCACCTTTTTTTGGGCCGCAACGTTCATTGCTCCACGAACTAGTCCACAGAACTCGCGCAGGCTGGCACTGCCGCGCTAGCGAGTTCTCGTTGGCGTGCTGTTGCCATAAGCACCGACTGCTTGCGGGCAGTGGGCACAGGCCAGAATCAACAGACCCTTGGCCTGGTGCGAACACGCTTTTTACGATACAGGCATGAGCGAGGCAAGCTCCAAATATGGGGGAAAAGCGCATGCATTTGAGCGTCTGCGGGGACACGGAGGGCGTTCATGCACTGCGTAGGCCTCAGATAGTGAATGCTACGATTCCAAGCCGTCCTGGGAGGCTTATCTTATGCATTTTACAGCCGACAACATGGCAGAAGCGCGCTACTACGATAACTGGGATATTGAGAATGCCCATCCAACGACGCCATCGAATGTCAAACATGTTGTTTTACAGACCGAAACCGAAACCGAAACTTGTTTGATTGCTAAACTTGGGCATCGTCCAATCACGGCGCCCCCTCCTCCCAACGTCACAGCTTAGTTTGTGCGGCCGCCGCAAACCGCGCATGGTAGTTTTTCTTCTTTCGCGCTTTGTAAAATAATTACCGATTTGTCAACCGGATAAACGATGAAAAGTGTGCTAATTTGAGCCAGTCTACACAGTGCAAGCAAAAACGGGAGCTTGACAAATTCACTTCAGTGTCCCTTTAAAGGAGCCATGAAGAGAAAACAGAAGTTTGGTTCATTCAAAAGATTGTCTCGTTAGAATCATACTGACACCACTTTTAACGTAAACTTCGCTCAAATAAGCTACATAATTAGGAAAAACGGGAATGGCCATGCGACCCACCAGCTCATTTCCCGCAACAGAACCTGTGATGTCACATGGGCTAAGCTCTGCGATTGGCGGAGGCTGGCAGAAGCAGACGCAAATTAGGTAGAGCTTACAAACTAGACGAACGAGCGATTTGCGCTTAAATTTAGGGCACATTCTTTACAAAGCAATAAGAATGATGGGACAAACAGTGGAAGTTACGAAAGCACATGTAAACATAGAAGTACTGATGCGTTCTGCTGTTCGTACTGCGCACAGCATGCTTTGGTTTAGCTGCACAGCACTATGGGGCTTGGGGTTGTCGCAGACGACACTGGCCGATTGACGCAAGCAACGGTGTCTTACGTGACCCCATTTGTCGAGCGAGCACTGTTTCAGGGAACGAATATTTTCTCCCAGAACAAACACAAGCCTGGTTTAAATGCGGGCAAAAACAAACCAATTGCTTGCCACGGTATGGTGGCGCCATCTAGGTTACGGAACGTAAAGAAACGCGGGAACAAACCAACACCGCTGTACGGGGTGGAGACAATTTTTGAACGGTCCCGTGCCGCCGCAATTGGGCCAACGGGCTCAACGCGTTATTGTTTTCGTTTCCCACGAGACCTAGCAACGCGAAACAGACAATATGATTCAAACTTCTTCCGTAAACCGCGTTGCTGCGATAATTTTAGCGCGGTTTTGACACAATGACTTGCTTCGGCGGCGAGCGAGCAACCGAACATGGCGGCACCAGCGTTACGTGTCTCTACCCTGTACGGCGGATGCGTGAATGAAGGTACTCTAGGCTGCAGAGCGGTCGGTTCCTGTGATGTCACTTGGGACCACGAAAACGCACGATTGAGCGGGAAAATCAAAATTTTAACCTAAATTGTTTAATTTCTCAGTGAATAAAGCACCGTTTGTATCCGGACAAGCGCTGGGGGCACTATAAAACACGAAATCTTTCGAATAAAACCAACTTGCATTTTCTCTTCATGGCTCCTTTAAGGCTTCAGGCTCATGGGGTGTTTGCTCATGGCACACTTGCACACAGCTCAGTACAAAATATACACCAGATATAATACACAGATTGTTCCATCCCCGTTTTCTGGATTTGTGCAGCTATTTTTTACTTTAGTTCGCTTCTAGAAGAAAAAAACCTCAATAAACTTGCAGGTTCATGGAAGTTCAGAACTTATCTCATTTCATATTAACGTATGCAAAATGCATGGGCTTATCGCATGTGAACCCTGCAGTTCACTGAGAGTTGTGACATTATAGAATGTAGCTTTGGACTTGGTGCACACAGGCTATGATTTGCGCGAGCACAAACCACACAAAAATATCCCCCGGTGCCTGGACGAATCGCCTTATACAGTCTGCGCTCGTTAGAGCGGATCCGGCAACAACGGACTTCCGGTGACAACAGACCATTTCTGTTGGTTTGTCTGGCCCCCATGCATTTTAAATGGAGTCCACTCCACTCATAACGGACCCAGCTAGAGCAGACTGTTGGATACAACAGATTAAAGTTTAGGCGAAAGTTGTTTCGACTGAATATTTATAGCAGACTTCCGTGGGGCTGGCACCCAATATGCTTTTTCTTTGTTTAGTTTGGCAAGAAATCTGTTATTTCTGGCTACATTGCTGGCAGCTGGGTTGTTGGCGCAGCCAAGTCAAGCCAGTGCCAATGGCTTTTTTTTTTTTTGTGCGACCACCGGCATGAGCGGCAGGGTAGCTGATTTCACTGTCGGATAAATTAGGCGTAATTAATACTGTCGAACATGGGCAAAAACAGGCCGACATGGGAAAAAACAGACCATCAAGAACAAGGCCGCTACCGATAAACGCGACTCTGGTGAGATTGAAAACAGTGCTATCGAATACGCAAAGTGGTGCACCCGGAGGCGAGTCTGCCCTCGTCAGTTTTTTTTTTTTATGCAATAAAAAACTCGGGTTCATTGGAGTTTGGTCTTTATTATTCCCACGCATGCACCGTTCCCGTTGCGATCGGTGAAAAAGGGAAGAAATGCCTGAAGTAGGGGGGTTGGTTCCCATCTATTGTGTGCAATCTGCCAGTAACAGTGCGCAAGCCCAACTGGTCTAACTTTCGATTTCACAGCTGTCCGTCATCAGATTATTTCATAACAGCTGTTTCAATGACCAGACTAAAATCATTAAAAATGTGGAAGCTGCCTTGGGGGAACGTCAGGCAGCAAGCCGATTTGTTTGACGAACGGTTTCGGGAAAACCTGCCTCGTCATGAAGGGATTTAAAAAAGCCTAGCTAATTCTGATGGCAACGGCTGATGTTTTATAGCCGGTTAATAATTGCGCCTAGTTTTACTCTTGCTTTATTTGCTCAGCTAATCATGCGTCTTTACACACTTGACCGCATGCTCTAGGCCTTCTCCAAGTGCCGGGGCGGCTAAGCTTTGGAAACGGTGTTTACGCGATTCTTTGCCCTCGCGCAAACACTGTGCAGAGGTGCTGCAGGCGTGTAGAAAGAACAAAGTGAATGTACTATGTATATGAAATATCGGTCAAAGTACCCACTTTAGGGCTCATACCACCCCACCCCCCCACCCCCGCCCCCTCGTCAGATACTGCATACTTCGGCTACAGCGGACGTTTTACTCCGGATTAAGACAGTCTGTTGTATCGGGCGTAGACTGTAGAAACGGTGATTCTCTGGAAGACGCAGTGCATGTGCACGCCTAATATTAGCATGTTCACTGCAATAAAAAAGGAAGAACAGGCAAGTTTGCCTGAATTTATGGTGAAAAATTTTGTCCACACTGAAACTAAATTGGGACAGCACACGAACAAGACATGAAAACCAAACTGCAGTAACTGCCAATTCATTGTTATTTTGTGCAGGGCTTCGTGTCTCCTTGTTGTGTTGCCCCCAATTAGAGTGCACAGAATTTTCCGCATGAATGTTTAGTGTGAAAATTCTGCAACTACTTTTGTAAACATGCTAAGACAACACATGCACAAAAGTGGGGACACCGGACTCTCACATCCTGTGTTCCCCTTTTTCTATTTTTGTCTTCTTGGCACTGTTTGCACAGGATGAACAAGTGAGCACTTCTGATTTTCCACGACTTGTGCTTGTGACGTAAGCGCGGCGGATGGCAGGAAAAGCTATATAAAACTGTAGTTCGCAGTGACTGTGTTACAAGCAATCATACTCTCTCAAGTTTTTGAACGAAGCAAAGTCCGCCACAGTGAAGTCGTTGCAACATCACGAGTAGGTGAAGTAGCTGGGCAGTTTTCAGTGTACCCTGCTCCTCCCTTTTGTAAACAAACAATTTTTTTTAAATTTGCTTAGTTTGCAGCATAATTGCGGCCTTGAAATAAAGGCCTATCCCTCGTAGGCTAGAGGTTGTGTGCGCCAAAAAAAAATTACGCCCACCTCCCCTCACGGGAACCCAGGTGTGATGCAACGCATCTCATGGGGGGTTCCATTGGCGTTTTCCATCATACTGATTACGCTTATAGCAAGGATTCTCACGCGAAGGGGAGGTGGGCGGATGACCGTCAACTGAGACTGCCGGAGCGCAGCATGCCGCTTTAGATTCACAGCGCCCGAAGGAGAGGAGAGCGCGGAAAGAGAGAGCACTGCACATGCGCAGCGCCGCCCACCGGCGCCTAGCAACGGAGTGAGAGCGCGCTGCGCCAACCCGCAGCTGTTTGGGAGAGAGTGTTCGCTATCGAAGAGAGGAGAGGAGGAGAGGCGCAGCTGTGCGGACAACGCCGGACAGACACAGGAAGGACAGAGGGACGAGCATGAGATGCGTTGCATCTAAAATCCCCTCCTCCTCCCCTCCACAGCCAATCTCCCAGTTTTCGAGGTCCCCAGGTTGGCAGCTATGCTAATGCATACTACAAAAAGTTCAGCTGCAGGGGCCCACTGGTATTGCTGGTCTTTTCAGAATCATAGTTGTGGAAGGAAGGAGTTTAGACCTTCATTTAAGCATAATTAAGCAGTCGCGATCAAGGTTTGTGGAAATTTTGAGTTTATAGGGTAAAACTGCGAACCGATAGTGCCCCTTTTTGGTCCAACTATAATAAAGGTGCAGTAATTTTTGCTGCGTGCACTGCTAGTTAAAATTGGCTGCAATAGCATTTAAAGGCATGATATTGTTTCCTGCTATAGTGCGTGTCTGTAATGATGTACAAAAAGAATGTTTCCAACCACAACATGCATTCTGCACTAGGCTCTTGAAGAGCATATGCTGGAAATGCCATTCCAGGTCCTTTTTTCACTGCATCTGCGAGTCCTTAAGCTGAAGCTGTATTCCTCATCAGTTACCCATCTCTTAGCAGCAGCAGCATTGGTGTGCTCGTGTTACAAACTGCTTCCATCTCCTACCGCTGCGTGGTGGTATGGCATAAAAAACAGTTGCAATTCCTAGTCCAGCTGCATTCACGCTGCAGTGTAAAGACAGCCTACCTGCTGGTAGTACTGAACGTGAGCTCTGGTGAGCTTGTTGGCAGCGCGCAATCCCTCCTTCTCTTGCAGCTTGTGGAGCCGGACTATGTATTTCCATTCGATGACCTGCACAGTGAAAAAATACATGCCATTTGTGCGCTTATTAGACAAGATCTGTCATTTAGGCAGCTTATACAACAACTTCCCAATGAGGATTTGTAACCCTCAGTATTACCAGTCTCATTACTTTTCTGCCTTGCTTAGCTAATGTGTAGCATAGTGGACTATCTTTATGCAAGTGCAGTCTGCTGCACGTTTTTCCTCCACGTTTCGTGGTTTGAACAACATTAATGGCATATCGTGGACTTCAGAGCATCTGACGATTGCCTATGATTTGATTGTTTGATATTAGAGGTTTTCATTAGTTATTGCTCCTCTATGAGATAAAAAAAAACTGGAGAAGTACACAAATTTTGTAGAAACTGAAAAAAGAACTGGCATCATGCCCACCAGAGATAAAAATGCCCGTTATGCACAAGAGATAAATCAGTAAAGTGTGCTGTTACAATGGAAGTGCAAAATAATGAACACTAATGCCAAAATCTCAGCATTGTGTCAACAGCACAGGGACTTTGCTACTGAGGCTTACTTAAACTTACGCTGCCCATGAGGTTCCACAGACCTTAGGGACTTGGTTCTTCGATTTGATCAATTGTAGGACTTAACGCACCGACGCAACGCAGGCAATGAGGCGCGCCGTAGTGGAGGGCTCTGGATTAATTTTGACCACCTGGGGATTTTTAACGTGTGCCGAAATCTCGCACACACGGGCGTTTTTGCTTTTCACATCCATCAAAAAAGTTGCCGCCGCGTCCAGGAATCGAACCCGCGACCTTGTGCTCAGCAGCGCAACGCCTTAGCCACTGAGCCACCGCAGCGGGTGACTTGGTTCTTCAAGCCTGGAGAGGAGCGGAAGAGATTGGGGCCCTGGATGGAGGGACCCGCCCGTAGCCAAATCTCAATCACTCGCTCCCGAATATTTTTCTCTCTTTCTCTCTACCTAGTTGCAATGGGCCTAGTAATCCATTATTAGTTGGTTCTGGTGTGTCGAGCCTGGGTGTCGATTATGCTTCGTGCCCAACGGTCCAGGTCTTCAGCTGGAGTGGTGTGGGGGAGTGAGTCCACGCGGAAGGCCTCCCAATCTGTTAGCTTGGCCACACCTATGCGGTGTTTGTGATGGGGAGAGGGGATGGAAATTTTTATGATTAGGTGGTCGCTACCCAGGGTGTCTAACTGCGTGGTCCAGGTTGGATTTGCGACGCTGCGAGAAAAAGTGAGGTCGGGAATTGTGTCTCGGGTGATGCTGGTGCCGATACGGGTGGGTTGAGTAAGGTCATTCTGTGATGTGAACTGGTGGTGCTGAATGGCGTTGAGCAGTGCCGTGCCTTTCCGTGTGGCTTGCAGGTATCCCCATGTGATGTGGGGGGCGTTGAAGTTGCCTATTACGATGCAGGGGTCCGTTTTGGCATGGCTGCTTGTGACGTTCAGAAGGGCTTCAATGTCGGTGAGGGGTTGCTTCGGGGGGCTATAGACGTTTAGTATATAGATGCTGGGGGTGGTGGGTTGCTGGGGAATGAGTTCGATGAGCACGTGGTCGATAGGAAGCGTGGAGGGTATCACTTGGGCGGTAAGAGTTTGGGATACCAATATGGCCGTACGGGTGTTGGGGGGATTGGTATATGCATCGAATCCTCGAAGGGTGGGGTGAGGGGTGTCGGTTTCTTGCAGTGCAATGATGTCGGCTGGATGTGAGGCGAGATAAAGTTCGAGGGCGGCCTTTTTGTTTCTGAAGGAGTGCCAACCAAGACATCGCACGTCTGATACACAACCAACGCAAACCCCCAGCGCAGCTTCTCTCCACGCTCCGCCAACGACTCTTCCCAACACCTGTCAAGCCACCCCATCACCTGGATTACCAAGGGGCCCAAAACCCGGACCTCGACACACCTTTTACCAGCACGGAACTCCTTCAAGCCCTCGCTAAACTCACCCGCAATACCGCACCCGGACATGACCAAGTCACCTACAAACTTCTACGAAATCTCGACGATGAACATCTCGAGGCCCTCCTCAAATACTACAATGACCATTGGAGCCGCGGCACGTTACCACACAATGGCGCCATGCAGATATCAGCCTTCTCCCAAAACCCAACAAGCCGATCAATTTAGACAATCTTCGGCCCATCGCCCTGACATCATGTATTGGCAAGCTACTTGAATGCCTGGTCATCCATCGGCTCACAGCCCACCTCGAAAGCACTGCCCAGCTCCCCCACACAATGTTCGGGTTCTGGGCCAACCTCTCCGCCCAGGACATACACCTCCAGATTAAAGAAGTCATCGACAAACTGAGCAAGACCCACCCAAGCTCCATTCTATCACTAGACATAAAGGGGGCCTTTGATAATGTAACTCACTCAGCGATTCTAACTCAGCTCCAACACACCGGATGCGGCACCGCAACATACAACTATGCCTGAGCGTTCCTTTCGAACCGCACTGCTACCCTGAGCATCGGCCCACACAAGAGTGACTGCTTTCACACATCAGCGCAGGGCACACCACAAGGCTCTGTCATATCGCCTCTACTCTTTAATATTGCCCTGGCAGGTATTCCCCCACTGCTATGCTCCATACCAGATGTCTCTCATGCATTTTATGCAGATGACATTACTCTCTGGATTCGCAAAGGCTCTCCTGGCTACCAGCAAGACCGGCTGCAAGAGGCCACAGACACTATCACGCACTACTTACGGAACTGTGGGCTCTGCTGCTCACCCAGCAAATCCGCTCTTCTAATACTACGTGAAAGAACTAGCGGGCGCCGCCCACAGCCTACCCCCGACCCGACGGTTACCATCGACGCCCAGCCCATACCAACGGTCAGAACTCTACGCATCCTCAGCGTGCAATACCATCACACTGGCTCGGGGGCAGCCTTTCTCCCCAAAATCCGCACAACAGTATCCCAACTGACTCACCTTATCCAACGAGTATGCTCCCGTCGACACGGACTCCGAGAGGCAGACACCTGCCGGATCGTGCAATCCATGATCACGAGCCGCATTGTCTATGGCGCCCCATACCTCGCTCTAAAATCCCAAGAGATCGCCAAACTCGACACACTAATACGAAGGTCGTATAAGGCAGCCCTTGGGCTTCCCAACTTCACTTCGACGGAATGCCTCCTTCGGCTGGGCATCTATAATACCGTTCCGGAGCGTATTGAAGCACACCTTACAAGTCAACGCCAGCGGCTACAAGCTACCTCCAGTGGCCGCCACTTCCTAACCCGCCTCAGCTACCCCTCCAACCCCACTCCCGAAACCTTCTGCACCCTCCCCCTCCCCCCCCCCCCCCCACAACCCGCGCTGCCATCCAAGTGCTCCCAATACCAAAGCTCATGCACCCCATCTACAACATGGGGCGCCGCTCACACCGCACACGACTACTACTTAAACGTTATAGCACAGACCCCACCGCCTACTACACAGACGCCGCCCCATACAGCACACACCCTGCACACGCCATCGCAATCATACACTCAACAGGCAACACCACCACTACAGCCACCATACGCACCACATCTATTGACACTGCAGAGGAGGCGGCCATTGCACTCACCATTGCACACACGCCTGCTACGCACATCAGCATCCTGACTGATTCCCAATCCGCACCCGCCGCGGTGGCTCAGTGGCTAAGGCGTTGCGCTGCTGAGCACGAGGTCGCGGGTTCGATTCCCGGCCGCGGCGGCCGCTTTTCTGATGGAGGCGAAAAGCAAAAACGCCCGTGTGTACGAGATTTCGGCGCACGATAAAGATCCCCAGGTGGTCAAAATTAATCCGGAGCCCTCCACTACGGCGCGCCTCATCGCCTGCGTTGCGTCGGCGCGTTAAACACCACAATCAATCAATCAATTGATTCCCAATCCGCCTGCCGTCGCTACGCTATGGGTCGTATCACCAACCTTTCCCTTTCCATCCTCACCCAACGACCCACACTACTGGACATCCGTCTCGTATGGATCCCAGGGCATTCGTCTCTTCCCGGGAATGAGGTGGCTCACGCCACTGCCCGCGCCTTAACCTACCGGGCATTGCCGGAGGGAATGAACCACCCACCACCCCCAGACCCTCCTACCCTCCAGCCTTCACCCCCCCTACGCCGATATACTCTCCCACTACCGTCAGTCCCGCCGCTACTACCCACTACCTCACCCCTCCCTTCCCACCGCGGACGCTCTGATCTGGCGGCGCCTACAGACCAACACTTTCTATAACCACCAACATCTACACCACATATCCCCAACCACCTCCTCCCTAAACTGCACACACTGCAACTCCCCATTGACAACACTCCACTTGGTGTGGCAGTGCCCTACTATCCCTTCACCCCCACCCAACCAACCTACGAGCAGTGGGAGTGCGTGCTGCGCAGCGGCCAGCTCAAGGACCAGGCTGCACTGGTCGAACGGGCTAGGTCAGCGGCCGTGGCACGTGGCCTAACGGACTAGGATGGCCGCCCTTGCCCGTCTTTTTTTAACACTCTTTTTACCCTCTCCCAATATTCAGAAATAAATGCTCTCTCTCTCTCTCTCTCTCTCTCTCTCTCTCTCTCTCTCTCTCTCTCTCTCTCTCTCTCTCTCTCTCTCTCTCTCTCTCTCTCTCTCTCTCTCTCTCTCTCTCTCTCTCTCTCTCTCTCTCTCTCTCTCTCCCATTATTAGTTGTGCACACAAATGCTGGATAAACAAGATTACTGACAGTTACTGGATATTTTGCACAAAGATGTGCCCCCGTACATAATTTGTGGTAAACTTCAGTTCACTTTCTGCATCCGCTAGCACTGCTTCAGCCTAAGATAAGGAAGAATATGCTGGTATGCAGAGACAACAGGAAATGAAACATGCTACTCATATGGTCTACGATCACTTGGTGTAAGCCGTTTGGAAGTTTGGAAGCATACAAGATTGGGTAGACACACTTAATGGAGGTCATGGCTCTTAAAACAGCTTCTTTTAATTGCTAAGTAAACTCTGTGGAACTTGTCAGCCTTGCTGCTTTTTTCCCACTGATTTCAAATATGCCATTGTTTTTTGCGTAACCCAATTAATTCCCAAGATAACTGGAGATAATTAGCCATTTTCGGTAGAACAATTAGAACAATAGACAAGACAGCATTAGCCATGAAAGTAATTTTTACGATTTCTGATGCTATGAACCCTGGTGAGTGCAATAATAAAATCGGTCTTTTCATGCACCACTTGCAACTAATTTTACAGCTCATTAAACTTTGGTGTCTGAAATGGGCATTCGAAATGGTTCCTTGCCACTGGTGCCACAAAGGTTTAACGAGCTGTAAAATTAGTTCCAAGCAGTGCATGAAAAAAAAAATTCTTTTATTGCACTCACCAGTGTTCAAACCATTAAAAATCATAAAGATTACACTTTCATGGCTAACACTGTCTTGTCTATTGTTCCACCGAAAATGACTATCTTTAATTATCTTGGGGACTAATTGACTTACTCAAAAAATAATGGCATATTTGAATGCAGTGGGAAAAAATTACTATCTTTAATTATCTCGGGGACTAATTGACTTACTCAAAAAATAATGGCATATTTGAATGCAGTGGGAAAAAGGCAGCAAGATCGACAGGTTTCACAGAGTTTACTTAACAATTAAAGGAAGCTGTTTTAAGAGCAGTGTCCCCCCTTAAGGCTTCCTAATGTAGGGAGGTGCAAGTCTTATAACACAGTGGGTAAAGAGTTGGCAAGTAATGTTCTTACATGTATTACTACACAGGGAGGAACCCGCATCTTATGTATTCCCCATTTTTCACAACGAGCACATTGCAAGTGGCACACCTAGCAATGTAGCTATAAAATCTTGTGTTTGCACCTCTTTGTTTGCTCTCATTTCTCTTTGTTGGTATGGACTACATAGGCAGGCAAACTAGCGACACTTCACACCCCAGCTACCCCAGAATTGGTAGCAAACCAGTGTTCCCGCATTACAGTAGTTGATATGGTGGCTGTGAATGCACACAGACACTGGCACCTACTGACCTAAGTTTACTTGGTCTCTGCAGTATGCATTGGCCTGCCTGCTTATTGAGCAAATTTTGTGTTTACCCCACAAATGCTGCTGAGGAGGATCCCCTTGTCACCAAGAAGGCTCCCGAGCAGCTTGAGGCCATGGCAGGCATCAAACACCAGAAAAATTTCCTGCTGGGCATCCACCAAGTTGGGGAACTGCATCTTGAGGTTGTCAAAAGCGTTCATACTCTCAGCAGGCCAAAAGCTTGGCCATCGCCATGTTGGCCCCAAGGCAGTCACACAAGAGAGCCATGACATTGAGCCCGCACTCGTGCACGTAGCGAGTGGCTTCCAGCACTAAGTTTTTGAGGACCTCCCCAGAGAGACCGGTATTGAGAAAGCACCCAAAGAGCATTTTCCATGGTGCCACAAGTCCAACAACCATGAAGACGACAGCATCTGTCACAAGTGGCACGTCATCTGAATCACCTGGCTGCTGGCTGTTCCCGAGGTCGACGTAGCTGACGAGACGCCCTGTCGACAGGTCCAAGTCGCAGGCTTTCCCAATGCCCAGCCCATCAAGCAGGATTGAGCAAAGGTGCACTCACAGGGGAAGTCGTTTTTATGCATTTCCTTCAAGTTTTGCAACGCCTCGGCAGTGAAACCTGGCCACCCACCGGCAACCTGGAGCAAGGCGACCAGTCCGCACAGATATTCATATGCATGAGGGGAACAGTAATAGACTGTCAAGACAAATTTCTTCATTTTGTCACTGTATGTACCGTCTCCCTCGTGGTTGCTCTGCAGCACTCTTGCTCCAGCTTTCGAGATGTTCTTGCAAGAAGTTTCTGAACAATTCTAGTTTTGTTTTCGCTTCCTCCGACAGCAAGTGCTTCTCCTTCAGGTCAGCAGTGACAGCTTCCAGGGTTTGATTTTTTTTTTCATTGCACCGCCTCGCTGTCTCCCCCAGCAACTTAATTTTTCTGGCAGCTCTCACACTTTCAGCAAGTTGCTGCACTCGATCGTCGGGTTGCTGTGGAGAGCTGTAGGTGTGGTCATGCCTCCTCTTGCCATGCTGCCCACTACATAGTAACGGCGCTCCATCCTGCTGTTGGTAGCGTGGTGTGAGTGGACCTCCTGTGGATTCCCTGTGGACCCCCCCCCCCCCCCGTGTCCATTACCTGGATAAAAACATGTTGCATGCGTTAGACATGCTACTCTTGTCTCAACCTTGTCTCATGTTTTGCGCACTATGCCTGTTGAGTGCTGCAGGAGCCTTCAGCTGCACGGCAAGCAGGACCTGATGAACAGTCTGGGGGAGGCGTGGCAGGCTTTCCAGTGGCTTGCAACCTGGGCTGTAAAGAGCAGTGTGTGGGTGCATTTCTGATTGCAACCATGTGGAACCTTGTGTGAAAACCATGTTAAGACTATTGGCTAAATGCTATTATGAACCATTAGGTTATGTGCTCCAAATGTGGCAATATTTTGCATGCACTGCTAGTTCCAAAAGAAGTTCAAAGTAGTTTGTGCTCCATCAAAATCTTCCACATTTAGTGAATGCTCTATAGCACTATCAGATACATGTTGACAGAAAACCAATACTTCTGGAGCAAGTGTGAAACAGTTATTGAAGGGAGGCACTAAGGACAGTACACAAGCAAAAAAAAAAAAACTGATTGGTTGCAGCGCATGACATGTCCAAGTGGCCTGATTTCGTGTAGAAGTTGACGAAACAGTTTCTAGCCTCCTCAGATGGCAAAGCATTGCAATAAGACCTACACTGGTGAACCTAGCAGTAAACAGTTGGGAGTTTGAAAACACCAAATGCTGCACGTGAATGGGTCATGTTGTGCAGTGTGGGATGTTATATATTCTTCAACCATGGTTTCCCTGCACTTTTTCCATTTGCTTTCACCTTTTTTTTGGCTTCTATGCACAACAGGCATGATCCTGACAATGCCATACAGCTATGAATTTCCAATGTTGTAATAATGCACTTTACCTTGATTGTGTTTCTCCCTGTGTGCCTGCTTGTATGCATAAATAAAGTGAGCATGTAAACATGCGCACCAGGGCTTTCTTGAAGCAGACCTCGAACAGTCATGGCACTGCATCCTCGCGTAGTTTCCGTTGTTGCAGGCCACCCCAAAACATTGAGGGCTCGAAGTGGGCCGAGCAGGGCCTGTGGCGGCTTTTGGGGATAAAGTTTTCTCGCCCCATGGCATGGACCCATTTCTGCAGATGGTCTGCATCACCCAGCGGGAACCTGGATTCATGTAAATTTATTGAGAAGGCCAAACAAAAATGTTAGCAGAAACTTGGGTTTAACATTTAGTAAAAAGGGGGAAGCAGGAGGGGGCTGATAGAAATATGGGCTTGTAGCTGAATAAAAAGCTCCAGTATTTTGCTGTTTTAACTTAGCAATAACAGGCTGCTTGCTGCTTTTGAAAAGTGAAAGGTGTGACCCACTCGAGTCTGGAAAACAAACTTTATGTTCGCGGGGAACTTTTTCAGTACAATGAATTCATTGCAAATTAAATTTGCTTCACTAGTTCATGCTAAGAGAGCTGCGCTTCATTATAGGCAAGTGTTAGGACTAGTACCGGCGAGTGAGCGACCGTCTCTAGACTCTCTACATATTCATGTAAGTAAATAACCCCAGTGAAGCTAGGTACGCTAGTTAGAATTAACGCCTTACTTGTGGTAAGAAAGTCCGCTTCTCGGTCCTTTTTGTGGAAACAATACATATATGTACAGCGCTCAGACATGTTCACTGAGTGGGTAAAGTGCCACCGTGAAAGTTGTAGCAGACATAACACTCTTGTAGCAGACTATCTGTGCATTGGTTCACCGCCAAGGCGATGTTTTCATAGGCACGCTCAAGAACTTTACCTAGCTTTTAAAACAGCTCATTATTTGAAATTATAGTAATATTACTAAAATAGCAGTCTTTAATGAGCTCCCCCATAAATTTTAACATTATTGTTAACGACCTGCTTGGTCTGCAAAATTGTAGGCACAACCATTATGGCTGACTCTGTAAAAAAACATTTTTTATTTCTTTAGCTTTCGAGCAGCCTGTTTTATTTTCCACTTTTATAACTGCACACTCTTTTTCGCCTTTTTGTGGAACTTTGTTTAAATTCGCGGTCACTAAAACGTTTCAATCCAAGCCAATGATGAAACTAAGGCGAGCGCATGGTATATAGCCGGCTCACGACGACACAGATGGCCTTGATATGGGCCGCATAGACGCTAGTGCCAGATTCCTTTTTAGTGTATAGTGTAAGAAACTATGCCCAGTGCATCACCTGAGAAGGCCCAACGCTCTTGGTGAGCACTTCAAATATATAAAAAAATAAATAAATAAAAAATAGCATGTTTGGACTGACGAAGTACACAATGGCTGCAGAGGCCCTGAGGTTAACTTTTAATCTATGCACAACGACATTTAATTACAACAGAAAACTTCTCAATTAACAAACAGATAATTTACAAGAAAACAGAGAAGTACTTAAATGCACTTAGCTAAACATATTTAACTCACAAGGGTCTCCCAGCATCTGACCTCTTTCCATCGACCCCACCCGAAACACCAAACACTTCAGTTTTATTGCACAAATATCATGCCTCCAAAGGCATGTCCCAACACAAAGGGAGGAGGCCCTACTAACACACTCTAGGCCCCCAATTGGCCACAACAGCAACATCTAATGTTTCCACCCATACGATCACGTGATCCACACTTTCACCCATAAACATCAAGACACAAGTACAACACATAATTAAACCAACCAACTAACAGCTACTCCAAGCACTGGCCATCGACTCTCGGGCAGTCTCTCTAAGGTATCGTTCACACGACGCGCGCCGAAATTATGCCAAACACTGACGAAATTCCTGCGTTTCTCAACACGGCGCGCGCATAACAAAACGAGCTGTCAGTTCTTCGTCACCTACCTCCGCCGTCGTGGCAACACTCTAGGCCCATAACAAATCGGAAACTCACTGTGTACCTTAGACTTCAGAACTCCTGACACTGCAGCGCGCCTTTCTCTATTCATCTCTGGCCCCACGATTACACGATTACCCTCAAAGCGAGTGTAACCCAGTTGACTGAGACGCACCTGCGCCTCGTACGCACTAACGCGGCAATTACCCCCGACACAACCCGATTGTAAATATGAGTGACAGCACACTATTCTCTGCACTGTTAAAAACTGCCTCGAACAGGCAGCAGCTTCAATGGTGCACTTTGCGCACGGGTGGCGCCAGCGTGGAATGCCCCCTCCCTGAAAGCGGCGGCCCTCGTGGCAGCTTTTGCCCCTGTATCAAACTGCGGCCAGAGTTTCGTAACCAGAAAAGAATTGAGGGACTCTGGTTCTACATGGCTTTCACTGACGTCACTGCTAGGAACCCTGGGATACCAATCCGCCATGCCGGTGCAGTGGTGCAGTCAGTCATTGCTATCGCGCGACAACCTTCAGTGTGTCTCAATGGTTATCTGTGCAACTTTAGGTGCGGAGCACCTTAGGACCACACAATGTCTGTCCGCGTCTGTGCGCATAGCATTTACAATCGCAAAAAATCACACAGGCACCAGCACGATTCGAGCGTGTCTCTGGTAGACCAGACAGAGTTAATGTCAGTCGTCTTACCCATTGGGCTACGAGCGTGAGTTAGTACCCAAGAGTCAGAAACGGCTTACTCCCTCGCCTGTAACGATGTGGAGTACCTTGGGACCTCCCAATGTCCGTCCGCGTCCATCCGTGCACACACCACCATCAAGCGAAAATAAAGCGAAATTCGATTTGAGCCGTAAGCTGCAGTTCACTTAGGGAATAATCAAGGTGCAACTCACGGCTCAAATCGAATGACGGTCGGGGCGCAACTTGGATGTCATTTCAAGTCCCCGTACACCACACCCTTGCCATCATCCGCGGAGTGGAGAAGCTTCCATTTTTGGATGCCCCAACTGCACATGTTGGACCATATCAACAAACAAGAACTTTTTTTGCCTTCCGAAGGTAATCGAGCATCAGGGCGACCGCACGAAGGAGCCACGCATGAAACGACGCGGTCCGTTGCTGGCGCGGATAAGCCGCGCCAATCTCAACACCAAGAGGACTAGCATACATATTGGTGGCGCACACTTCGTAAAAGGTACACCCTCGACATGTGCACAATAATTCTTTAGCTGCGAGAAGTGGAAGCACATTGGAGAATCTCGTTTTTCAACCCGCCCTTGTGTCTGTAGGCACACCATCACAGCTGTGGGAGGAGGTGAACCCTGACTGGGTCCCTACGCTGTCGCTCAGCTACAGCACGAAACATGGAGATCCTGAATGCCATGCTTGCGTGAAAAGACGATGGAACCAGGCTCAAGCAGCTGAAGCCGAGCGTAGAGCTGAGGCAGCAGCAACAGAGGCGATGGACCCAGATGCTGCTGTCGTTTCTTCGTTGCCGCCGGCGACAGCAGAAGACAGTCAGCGTAGAGTACAGTGGCGAAACAGGCCAGCGTCTTTTCGCCGTTGGTTTGAAGCCGAGTGCGCCAAAAAAGTGGAAAGTTTTTTTTTTTTTTTTTTTCCATCCGGCAGAGTATCTTAGATGTCGAACATCGCCTGCTGCTTTGCCAGTCCCGTCACCCATAACCCCCCTCTGCATCTCAACTGAATTATTCACGCTGCATGATCACCCATGCAACAACCCAATTGTGTTTCAGGGATCGCAGTCCAGACGGACATAAAAATCAGCAACATTGAATCTATGGCGATGGAGTGCTTATAATTAAATGAGCGCCTCTAAGCTTGCCGGAATGAAAACATGTCACTGGAGCTGACGGAAGATGTCCTGAAAAGTAGCAACACTTCACTGTTGTAGAGGAGTTTGTGTCACATGATGCAAACAACTGCTTGCTGAAGTTTCAGGAGTTCCTGCTTTTCTTGATGAAGTTGAAACTAGATTTGCACTTCAGTGACCTCAGTTTTAGGCACAATGTGTCAGAGGCCACGTGCTGCACATATTCGACAAATGGTTGCATGCTACCTACTGCAGCCTTGAGTCTCAAATACTGTGGCCACCAAGAAGTGCTTTGCAAAACACAATGCCTCAATCCTTCTATGATTCTTTGGGGGAAAACGTTGCAGTCGTCATTGACTGTTTTAAGATAAAGACAGAAAGGCCTTCATCATACTCGCCCCAAAGTGAGACGTGGTCTCAATACAAAGGCAGCAATACGGCAAAGTATTTGATTGGCATTGCACCTCAAAGCATTGTTAACTTCATCTCTGAAGGCTAGGGAGGGTGCGCCAGCAATAGACACATAACAGAGCACTGCGGTCTTTTAGACAACTTACTTCCAGGTGACGTAGTTCTTGCAGACCGCGGGTTCAATGTGTCTGAAAGTGTGGGCTTCTACTGTGCGAGAATTCACGTGCCAGCGTTCACCAAGGGCAAGAAGCAACCGCCAGCAGCACACGTGCTATGCACCACGAAACTAGCCAATGTCAGGATTCATGTCGAGAGGGTGATCGGGCTGATCGGAGATAAGTACGTAATCCTGAAGGCCATGCTGCCCCATTGATTATGTCCTTTGCCGACGCGGAGATAATTTGACTCCACTCCACAAAATTGTTACTGTTTGCTGTACCCTTTCTAATCTGTGCACTTCGATAGTTGCATCACTGAAACAGTCCACTGGGAGCAGGTGCTTTTCGTTGGCAAATGACATTACAGCGTCAGCTGTGTAGCGGTAGTTGGGATTGGAAACATTTTTTTTTTACTCCAGTTATTTCACTTAGAACATGGATGCAATGTTGCACTAATGTTTCAAACAGCAGTAAAGTTATGGTTAAAATCAGAGAAAGGAACATGTATCCCATCCAACTGCTCATTTGAAATTAGTTGGACACTAGTTACAGTTGTCAACTATGGGAACATCGTCTGTATATTATTATAGTACCACTTTTTTGTGATCACTAAAAAACTGAAACTGGAATTCCTAGTGCTACTGTGGTTGCACCCGAATTTTTGAGTGTTATGTTTCTGCTGTTTGTTTTGTTCGAAATGCGTACAGTAGCAATCTTGGCATAACGCACTTCTGCAAGCCAATGACTGTAAGGCGGCAAGGTGACCATTTACCTTTTTGTTTGCATCTTTTGCCCTGCCATGCTTTAGGTGTACCATATATGCTGTGTGGCCTGCGTTAAATTTACAACTCTTTGCACTTACAAATTTGTCTAACTGCCTTTGCTACATCAAGTGATGTGATGTCATGAGATTCATCACTTTTTTAATTCGATGTTTGTAGTTGTGCAGCACCGTAAAAACCCGCATATAATACAGACTCGCGTATAATACGAGGTGTAATTCGGGGACAGCAAAATCGGAAAAAAGTTTTCATCCGCATATAATGCTAAAGAGCACAGAAAACATTTATTTGCACTGCAGTTACCATTCAGTCATTGTCAGTTTTCGCTGGCACTGTCTCCCGACGTCCGTTCAGTCATCGTCAGGTTCATTGCCGCTGTCTCCTGAAGTCACCTTGTCGGAAATGTCTTCCCACAGAAAGCGGTCCTCAGTGCCATCAAGGGGGTTCAAGATGCCGCATTTCTTAAAAAGAGCGACTGACGAACTCCTCTGGGATGCCACCCAGCATGCCACCCAGCATCCACATCCCAGGTGGCATCCTCTGGGATGCCACCCAGCCACAAAGCACCGCTGGAGAAACCCGCATCAGCCATCCGGTAGCTGTCACTTACGGGTCTCCTGACCTCATCCACTCTTGGTAGCAGGACCTGATGCAGTCTATGAAAGGCTTGTTGATGCAAACGTCTAGCGGTTGCAGCTGGGATGCCATTTCTCCTGGAATGACAATGAGTTCAATGCGGAGTTCGCGCAACAACTTCTTCACGGAATCGGCCAGGTGGCAGTGACAGGCGTCCAACACGAGCACTGACGGGAACCCCCAACAGTGCTCCAGGCCGCCGACACCACACAGACTTTATCCAGTCAAGCACCAGTTGCTTTCTCCACCCGCTAATGCTGCCTTTGGTGACGCCGAACTGCTGTCCTGCGGCACAATTCCTGATGGCCTCGGCACATAAAATAACTTTTTTTTTAATTGCAGCCGAATACTGCCTTCGTGCACCCGCCATCGTGATAGACTTGCGGTGAACGTGCCGATCCTTCGCGTGGTCAGCGTTGCCACTGAGTTTGGAGTGAATTTCGCCAGACAACGAGCAAGAAGTAGCCAAACTAGCCATTTTTTCTTAAGATTTCGCCAAAAATGCCGCCCCACTTGATATCTGCGGTAGCACCTAAAAATAAAAGCTTCTAATTTTGTATAATCCCTTAAAAATCAGCACTGTTCAAAACACTTACATTATATTGACGTTTTTCAACATGAAGGAAGAAAATGTTCGTTCTTTCCTCCATGTTTTTCAACGCCAGTCGCACTGTGCGCTTCAAAATTCCTGGTTCTTCGACTAGCCTTTAGATGGCGCCGCAAGGCTAGCGCAGTGATCATGGTCTTTAACGACGGTGCGGAGCACAAAACAGTATCAGTGCAACAAGTAGAAATACCATTGGTGAAAGAGTATAAATATTTAAGAGTATGGCTGAACGACAGCGAAGATTACACGCACGCGCATGAGGTTCACCTTAAGAGGAAAGGAAGACGGAACGCGGCTATAATTAAGTATAGAGGCCTCTGGGGATACAGCAAATAAGAAATGGTAAGGAGAGTCTGGAAAGGGGTCATGGTACCAGGATGAACTTTCGCAAATTCGGTTCTGTGCATGAAACCAGACCCAAACGGGCCTGGAGGTAAATCAGAGGGCGGTAGGCAGATTGGCCCTAAAGGCCCACAGCAGAACTACAAATGAAGCAGTACAGGGGGATATGGGCTGGTCGTCTTTCGAGGTGAGGGAAGCGCAGAGCAAGATAAGTTTGGGGAGCGACTTCGGGACATGGAGGACGAAAAATGGGTTGCGAGGGTGTTTAAGTACCTGTATTTGAGGAGCGTGGCGGTGGAGACGGAGGACCAGACAGCTGACCAAGCGGTACGGAAAGTCGGTTGGGGAAAGCGGGGTTTACACAACAGTTAAAAAGCAGGTAAAGGCAGTAGAGACGACAAAAATGGGCACAGAGAATGGAAGCGAAAAAAACCCTGGAGACTTGGGGGGCAGAGAAACGGGAAATTAAGAAGGAGGGATTCTGTGGCAATACAAGAGGCAGTGCATTGCTCTTCGAGGTACGGGCAGGGTGCCTGAGAACCCAGGCACACACGGGTAGCTACAGGCAGCAGGATGAAACGTGTGCATGCTGCAGCAGTGATCGGGAAAATATAGACCATATTGTCAGGGGCTGCACAGAGATACGACCACCGCGGGTTGAGTGGGAAACGACGCTGGCCAACACTGACTGCGCTAGCGGGGGCTTTGGGATTTGGGGCGAGGGGGAACCTCAACTTCAAGGCCATAGAGGTCACGAAGAGGCGACTGTAGTGGTGGTGGTGGAGGAAAAGTAGGGAAGGGAAGGGTACGCAGGCGGAGGAATCATGCAGATGAGAATTTAGAACAGAGAGGGGATAAAAAAGGGGGGTAGGAGCGATGAGTTTAAAACAGGGAAGAGGGGAGATGGGAGGGAGGAAGCAAATCTATTAGGTTAGTTGGGAGTAGGGCAGGCAAGCTTAATAAAACAGGCAAGTCAGTTGCTGACAACCGACGCCTCGATTCAAAGGGAGAGCCACTAATCATCATCATCATCATCAGTTATCGTCATTAACTAAAGTTCCTTCATTGCTTTTAGCCAAAGCCTCCCCTAATTTTTTTTCCTTTGTGACTGGGAAGGCTAGTACCGCGGGGCATGGAGTAACATAGCAACAGTTGCAGGAAAGGCTTAATTAATAATAATAATAATAATAAACAGTAAAATAACCACGCCGAGGCGCCACCTTTACCTTCAGCCATAGCGTTATACAATAGGCTATGGCTTAGCCGACAAAGGGACTTTTCCACCTACGTAGCATGTGATCGTTATCTCGCAAACACAGAAAAAAAAGTAGTGGCTGCGCTTGGACGGATAAGCACCCAAAAGCGCGCTGAAAGTTGGCTAGCTGTGCGGTGCCCCAGCCGCAGCAGCGAAAGATTTTCACGGCAGCCGTGACAGCTGTGTACGTCCTGCTTTCCGCCCCCCGATGCCTACCCCCGTGCCACAGCCTAGACATGCGCACGCCTCGGGCGAAATGAGACAAACAGCCCTTCGAACGCCGCTTTCTTGGTCCGGCCCGACGGCAAAGCTTTGCACTGCCGCCGAGACAGATGGAGAAAGGGGAAGCGGATAAGGGGGAGAGTCCTCAGTCAAAAATCACCAGAAATTCGTCTTGTCACCATTCATGACATTACGTCACCACGGGTCTCTCAAAGTCGCCTATTTGGCGAAAAGTAGCCACCAGTGGCAACCCTGCACATGGTCAAAACAATCAAAATGGCGCCGGCTGAGAGAAGCAGCAGCCAGCTAACGCCACTGCAAGATGGCACACCCTCCGCTGAAACCGAAACCGAAAGTGCAAATTTTCGGCTGAAAACCTTGGGATCCACATTTAATACGAGGCACAAATTTTAAGTAAAATTTGGAAAAAACCTTGTATTATGCGCAGGTTTTTACGGTAATAAAATTATTTTACAATGCAGTTTTAACATATTTTTGTACTATGAGGCTACATGTGTCCAGAGCTGTCTGAAACTCATGTGTAGAATGTTCATTTTGGAAGTAACATGTTACTGAGAGCTTAAAGAAGGCAGTGCATTATTTTAAGATTGCAAGCTGTTCTATATTCCCGCCATAGCAAACAGTGTATACTCTTTTAGCAAATTTCTTTAAGATAGTCTGCTTCTTCACACTGGCAGGCACAGCTGTGGCGAAAGAAAATGTAAGCATGAACATCAGTCCTTGTTTTCTTTGCACTCAGGACAGAACCACTTCTCTTTTGGCACCCATTTCAGTCTGACACCGCAGAAGTGGAACCACTTGTAGTTCCATGCCTCGTTGTCGCAAGCTACCACCTTGCCTGTCTCGGGTCCACAACAGAAGCAGTATTCTACCATGTCCGATGGCTTCTCTTCACGACTTCCCTCTTGCCTCATGTAGTACCGGTTGGCTGAACAACTCGGCAAGAATAACATTCCTGAAAAAGTGCCTCACACAAGAAAAAATGTTCCAGAAAAATTGATCGTTGTCTCACTCTTAATGTGCAGCACATTCCGTCCCCACACCATGAAGTCACAGAATTCAACATGGCACAGCGTCATCTGAGTCTAAATTTGGTAGTACAGTAAAAGCTCGTTCATTCGAACTTCGAATTAATTCGAACAGACACCCTGGTCCAGGCACAGCCCTGTATATTTCAATGGGGGAAGACTCGATAATTCGAATGCATAAGTATCCAGAACAGTTAATTCGAACTGATATCCCCTGGTTTACATCGCTCCTCGCAGAAGACTTCGGCATAGAGGGGTTACAATGTGCTGCAAATTTAAACCAAACCAAATTTACTCGAGATGCAAAATAAGTAAACAAAATACAATAGCACAGCATGTGTGCTACGCTGCTGCGACAGCTTGGGCCAATTCTACTGGGTGCCGGAAGGCATTCAAACGGGCACCGGAAGATATCCGGTGGAGTTGATTTGCCGCAGCCTCATGCGATTGACGCAGGGCAAAAACACTAGCGGGCCTGCGTCACGCAAACAAGTTTTGGCTATAATTTAATGATGTCATGTAGACCTTGCAGGAAATCAACCCTGCCGGAATTCCGGCACCCAGCAGAATTGGGCCCCTCGTTTCGCTTCTTCAGTGGGCGCCGTGCCACCGACGCCAGTGCTCCGGCACATGCCGTTGGAGGTTTTCTTTGTGCCTCGGTCGCTGGTCTGGGCTTGAGATCACGTAGCGTGCACAACAAGCTCAGCTGTAGCCGCCCTGGCCTTATAGTCCTGCTTTTGTTTGTGCCGCGACAGGTAGCCAGTTTCTTGCGTCACCTCTTTCATTGCCTTGGCACTATGTCAGCGATGCCTCATCGACTATGCCAGTCATGGTGAGTCGGAGAAAATACTTGGTGAAGCGAACGAAAGCGCCTGATTCGCAATAGCGAGTCCAGAGGTGGCTTCTTTGTGTTCTGCCCGCGCAGAGCCGCGCGATGTCTATTCATTAAGCGCCCGCCCACTAATGCGAACTCTGCTTAATTCAAACAATTTTGTGGTCCCTGTCGAGTTCGAATTAACGAGCTTTTACTGCAGCACACGTAGCACACGTAATTGCCCAAAAGCTTAAATTTTCTATCAGCATAACTCAGGCATGAAATCTTGGTGGTAATCTCTTTACCATTTCCCAGCAAGATTGGGCACTTCAATTTTACAATTATTCTCCCACAGCAGCTGCACGAGACGATGGCATCCAGTGTTGCGCCGATAAATGGGTAAGCAGCACTCGAGTGGAGTCCAGACCTTTGGAGTCCAGAAGTTCTGGTATTTTGTAGCTTCTTTGGCTTTGTAAGCCTCGAAAGCATCTTGCTGATGTTCCAAGCCCCACATGACGGCAGGAACTCCGAGGGAATTTTTTTCAGGTTAGCACACCAATTTCACCAGTGATAACCTTGGGCTATGCACACTCACGTGGCACACACTCTTCATCACTGAAGCTGTCACCCTGGCAGCACGGTAAAGAACCAGTCTGGTGAGTTACTTTGCTGCCTTGTTGCACCCTTAACTGACTTCACTGCATCCTCCGTGATGAAAAATGTGGAGAGAAAGTCGTCAGCCTTCTTCAAAATCGTGTCGAGGTTGCCTGCCAGTTAGGACGTCACCGTAACTAAATTTGGAAACATGTACGCAAGGTCCGAGCGGTAGGTTGCGTTCAAAGGTTTCTCGCTGGCTACCAGCGGCATGTCGCAGGAAAATCGCGAAAAGCGACTGAGCTATCAGCAGCAAACGCGCGCGCGCGCTCCGCACTGCTCTCGCCGCCGGTCGCGTGCTGCGAGTCAAATTGAGCGCGATAGTAGTGGGCTGCACGCGCTCCCGTGTTTACTGTCGTGAAGCTTTTGCCTGTACTTAGGTGGCCCATAGACAAGGTCGCATGCAAAACGGCTGCAACTCGCGTGATACTGAGACAACTCGCTAACTGAGCCAAGAAATCGAATGCATAACTCTGTAACTCCTCACATCACTGACTATAAGAAACAAACTGCTGCACTTACAGGAAGTTTAGTCCGAAATTTGCAATGAGGTTGTAGGAGACAACGTGCCGATATACTCACCGTTAGCGCGGCAGACTCCGCTATGAACACGGCTACAAGAAGGTCATCTTCTACGGTGTGTGCACTGACGAGAGAGAGAGAGTGAGACAGTTAACTTTTTGCCCAAAGACATCGAGGTGACTACGGTACGTTTTTATACGCTTTTAGCCACCATGATTGGGGCCAGCTGACTTTGGCTTCGGCTCGTTGTGCCTGTCGTTGGCCAGCTGTTTCGCAAACAAAGCTCTACTGAAATAGACGTAACTTTCAAACGCTCAATACCTCTGCTCAATACGACGCTTTTAATGGTCTTTAGAGAGCGCGAACTGCAAATAAAGGCACAAGGCAACCTGTGGTCATAGAGTTTGGTTAGCGCGAGCTGCGCCGCGCCGCTCCGGCGGCGCTCCTCCGCAGCCGGGAGGAGTGGTTTTTCCGGGTTTTTCCATGGGTTTTTCGCATGGTTTTTCGCACTTCTCACCCCCACGGCTCTCTGCGCATGCGCCCTGTTGCTATAGCAACGGAGACGCGTCGTGTACTTTTAGGACGCCACGGCGCCAAATTCAAACGGGAGGGCAGCGTGTTGTCGCACACCGCACGTCGAAACGTGCCGTCGGCAGCCAGAAGCGTCGTCACCGCATATAAGATCGCGATAAATAAATGTAAGCGTCAAGCGCGAGGCATTCGGCGCATTTAACTCAGCCTAGCTACGAACAGCTGATCTTACAATTCTTGTCAAATTTCAATATGCGTTGGCTGTGGACTGGTAATCAGCGCTAGCATGAGCTATTTAGACAAGCATATCGGGCCAGCAGGCGCGGAACCCTGATTGGTCCGTTAAAATGACGTCACACGCATATTAACCAGATGTGACATTAGATTTTTTTTTTTTTTTTTTTCTCGCCAGGGCAGTCATTTGGCAGCGTGAGGCGTGAGTTCAGAGGACGGTTCTCTTGTTCTGTGGTTCATCCTTTGTGCAACGCCAGGCAGCCAGGTTCGATTGATGTCATTACGCGGAGTTTTATTTGGCGACAGCCAACTCAAATTCATGTGCAGTTTGCGGCTGCGCTTGTTGCCGTTTGTGGAGACATGTAACATTTAGCTTCGGTGGCCACAACGCACCCCGGCTGTCCGAAGCCGTGTCGCGCTTGCGTTGCCGGCCGGCAGATTTTGCCGTTCTCTATGTTAGGGGAACGATCTAGACCGGACCGGCGCAGATCCGCAGCGGGTATGTGACAGCATCAAGGTGTGTACAGAGGAAAGACTCGCGCTATTTTGTTTGTGTGTGAAGGCGGGATGGACATCAAATGTCGCCCTGTTTGTGTTGTAGGCCCTGGTGACCCAGCTGCAGCGCGAGGTGGACCCTGCCGTGTACGTCTTCACGGTGTTGCCTCGTTGCTTCCAGTCGGCAAGCGGGAGTTCCACTCGTCGCTTGCTGAACAGGAAGCTAACGGTCACCCTGAAACGTATGCAGGACGTCTACATACTGAACGCCGAGGTAACAATGAACGAGCTCGTATAGGCCTACGTGTATGGTTTTGTGTTCTAGTGGCTACGTATAACTATATTTCTAACTTGGCCTTAAAAAATTTGAAATTGTACACAAATTTAGCCAGTTTCGCGTGGAAGTATGTGTATAGAAGGTACCATTCTGTTGTAAAAACATGTTGACCGACCACGTGCTTCGCCTGCGACGTCGCTGTGTTCTCGAAATGCATGTTATCAAACTTGCCGTACCCCCTAGCGTTTGCACTGAAGTACGTTTATAGAGTCGGAAATAGGAGCTAAAGTCCCACTTTATATGAAACTTTGGAGAAGTCCGCCTTACAAAATTAGTGATGGCAGAGTGCCACTAAATGTTTGCTACATGGTTTAATACCCCGGCTACATTAGGGTCCGAATGTCATTTGAACCAAATGGGGTGCTTCGAATGTCGTTCAGCATCCGCCGTGCTACACTACAATTTCGATGGTATTTGAAAGATTTCACAATTGCTCGCCGTGCTGTAGTGGCACTGTTGTCGCCCCGTTCCGTTTTCGTACAATAATACAACGATCAAATTTAGGAGCAGTCTAAGGCAGTAAAATGATGTCAAATTAGAAGAGGCACCAGTTTTTACTCTAATGTGGCGGCTGTCTTGAGTAGTTTTTTTTTTTTTTTTTGCGACTGACCCACTGGTTTTGAGAGTATTAAATATGTTTGTTTCATATTTTAAGTACATCAGCAGTGAACAAAGTTCCACAAGCAAATATTTTGTTTGTTTTACGTACGGAAGTATTATATCTTTTATTGCCGATCGAAGACGCTGCGTGCGAGTGCTAGAAATGGCATTTGAAATCTCGAATGTCTCGTTTGGTGCTTATTTGGCTCGAATGTCATTTTAGCCGAATGGCATTTCAAAACCTAGTGTAGCAGGGGCATAAAAAGAACTTATTTATGGCAGAGAGTCGCACTAAATGTTTGCATATATGGTTAAAAAAGAACTTGTAGTGAGCCGATGCCTTCTTCGCATTTCTTCGAGAGTCCTGTTGTTACCAAACACCAAATATCTGTACTGTGAAGTGTGCTTGCATTTGCCCTGACAGTCTGCTTGCTTTGTTGAATTTGTGCGCAGCACCGTTTCCTGAACGCGACCAAACAGCCGAAGCGGTCCCTGTTTGCCGCGGATGGATACCACGTGTCCAGGGATTGTGGCATCGACGCGATGTCCGCGATCCTTGTGAAGGCGCTGGCCAGGCGGTACGGGCGGGGCATTCTCTCGCCAGAACGAGCCAAGTACACCTGGTGCCAAGTACACCTTCTCCCGCTGTGTCCGCTGTGGAGCCAAGGGCCACGAGAGGAACGACTGCCTGCAGTACTGCTCGCCGTCCTGAGGTGCAACGAGGCACCACCGAAGGCACCACCGAAGACCATCGGCTTGTTGAAACGGCCCTTTTCAGGGCCACATATTTGCCTGCCATGCGGGATTCGCTGCAGACAACCCTTGTCACCCCGTAACCTGCTCTCTCTAGTGGTATGGTCAGCATAAAACCCTACTTGGTGAATAGGTGGTGGAGAAAACTACTTGCACATTCATTGCAGTACAGGCAGCTAACCGTGAGCATAAACATGCAGCCATGATTTGTGCTCGCCCTAGGCCGAGAGTTGCACTTTCTTATGCTCTTAATTTCGAAATTCTCGACTTGCATGTACACCTTCTCCCAAACACGAATCAAATGGTTTGTGTCATCCAGTTGATGAAGCCTCAGCACCACCCGCTGGGTGGGTCAGTGGCTAAGGCGTTGCGCTGCTGAGCACATGATCACGGGTTCGATTCCCGGCCGCAGCGGCCGCTTTTCTAATGGAGGTGAAAAGCAAAAATGCCCGTGTGTGCGAGATTTCGGCGCACGTTAAAGATCCCCAGGTGGTCAAAATTAATCCGGAGCCCTCCATTGCCTACATTGCGTCTGAGCGTTAAACCCTACAATCAATGAAGCCTCAGCGTGTCCTCTGCCTTAGGGAAATTTGCTGCTAATAGCCATGCCGCATTGTTTATTTCGGCAACCGCTGATTTGCACAGAAGACGTCACACTTGCTTCCATTTACTCAATGCTGCATGGCTGTGTCTGCTTAACACATTATTTCTGCTTGCATGCAGATACTATATATACTGTTAACCATCAGCTAACCTGAACCAAAGTAATTATGGCTAGCAATTTTGCAAGGAGTCCTCTAAAATCAGGATACAAGAATAGCAGTGCAGATGTTTGTACGAGACATGCACACTTCATTGCAGGACATCCTCATTATTAGCTTAGTAAAGTTTTCCTTCTCTCTCCTCCCCCAAAGGTGGATCCGCTGGTACCGCCGTCAGCCGGTGAGGACCAGACGCGATGTTCGCCGGTGCGGCCGATGAGGACCAGACGAGATGTTCGCCGGTGCGGCCGACGATCTGTTAAGCTGCCGGAGGCGGCCGTCGAGGAGTAGATGGGTTCGGTGGTTGCTGGATTCCGGTAGCCATTAGACGCAGGCTTGGGTACGATATAACTTGGAGTTTATGGGCAGTACTATTTACAAGAGAAATTTACAATATTTACATAAAATGGGGTAACTCGTTACAACTCTCGGCATAGCCGAAGGTACAGGGTACCTACAAACGAGAATGGACCCAAGTGGTGGATCTTAGAAGAACGCTCGGCATAGCCGATGGCGCGAAGCGCCTGCAAGAAGTAAAATCCGACCCCCGGTAATGGGGTTCCTAGCATTTATAGGATTTGGGCAGCGCCCCTGCTGGTGCGAGAGTGCACATGATGTCAGGCGGATATCCGGGCTGACATCAGGGTGACATCAGCTCTCAAAGCCCCGATTGGTCCACTACAAACAAATAAAACACACACACAAAAAAAGAACTAACCAATCGTAAACCTGTCACCCCCGCGGTCACATGACCCGATAATCTCTCTCATGCAACTCCTAGTCAGCCTTCCGCGAACGTTATTGCCACCGCTAAGCCAAGGCAAGGCCTCGGCTACACAAAGTCGCATACCGTGAGGAGCAGTCACCCCACTAGGTTGAACGGGCGGTAACTGCTCCAAAGCGAAAGCCGGACGGCTTAGAACGGTCTAGACTAACGCCTTACAGCAACGTCTTAACGTCTCGCCGCCTCGCCTTTGTCCACGGGCGCTCGCCGGCACAATGAGGAAGTCGGGGCTAATCCCCTCCCGAGGCCAAGGACGGCCGCCACCCGACCCGCGGGAAGAGCTGACCGCATACCAGCGCAACGAAGGTTCTCGGGAAGAAGCACCGCCTCCTCTCGCCGCACAAAAGGAAGCAACGCGAGGCATGCGCTCGCGGCTTCCAACTTCGCGTCTCGCCGGTAAACAAAACGAGAATTACGCAGCGGGCTTACAAGCTTTAAAATAGCTCTCTACTTGCTGCTGTTCTGCATCAGAGCTTTAAGGCAGTTTACATTGGCATGTTGTAAGCTTTACAGTGCATCTCGGAAAGCTCACGCATTCTGCAATTAAATGCAGTTGCTGCAGTGTTTTTGACCCCCGTCATAATTCTAGGCTTTGCTGCTGCTTTGGCACAAATACTTTGTTGGCCAATTTCACTTGTGTGAGCTTGCTGCATGAATATTGTCTGTACTGTACTCTTGCCGCTGCAGAGAAAGGAATGGATTCAGATGACAGAGCATGCATTTGAAGTCTGTGGGAGGGGCCTTTGTGGTGCAGTGGACAGTAGGAGACTGATTATGCACAAAGATTAGTCATAGTGACTCAAAATGGCCATGGCAACCAACCTGCACCAAGCCATTTTGCTAAGAGACTTTATTCTGTTACCTGTTCATGTGCACTGCATTCTACCATTTAGGATACCGCAAAGTTAGGGGTGTACTATGTAAGCTCCTTTTGCTTGAAAACAAGCGCCTTGATCTCTGATGTCTTGAGGTTTGTTGCCTTTTGCTGGGTTTCATGATGGTTCTCGAAACACTTACACACCACTGCATTGCACACACCCTTGATAAGCATCAGTTTCTTTCTGAATAAACAAAATTAACCACAAGGCTACCACGTTAGGACGACCTGATTGTTTGGTTGATCATTAGCGAATAAAAAAATTTTGTAACACACTCAGTGCTTATCTATCAACACACCATTAGGAATAACTGTTGAGCCATTGCTTTGACAAGGGGAGTTATCTGAAGGCGATTCCTCTTGTTGAAATGTTGGCTCCATCAAGGTTCCCATTGTGGTGCTCAAAAATTGACACAGCTGTGAAAGACCCAGAAAACCCTCGCATTTCCATCATGCAAACCATCATGAATCCCATTTTTCTTGGAATGCTGCAGGTGCACAACGAACCACCACGTGGAAATTAAGTTGCAGAAGTTCATAATCAAGCGGTACTGTTGCCAGTCTTTGTGTGCTCGTGGCAGCCTCCACCATGCACTCAATAGTTCCCATTTCTCACCCTGGCCTATATTGCTGTCTGTAGCAAAGAGATGTCTCTGAAGCAAACTTTCCAGACAAATAAATCATGTTTATTTGGATTCGTATAAATACAGTGTAGGCCCCATTGCCAAGGTAGTGTGGCAACACTCCTATTAGAGCACATCTCAAGCAATAAGGGAAACACCAACTGCAGCCCAGGCGACGCATTTCTCAACATGCCTTCAGCTCCCTCAGTGTTGCATTCACAGCTCAAAATGAAAGTTCTTGGAGCACCAGTGACTTGTCCAGTAACAGGTGCAGCAGGCAATGGGGATGGAGCATCTTCATGACAACAGGAACTTGCTGAATACAGAAAAATGAAACACATACAGCATGAGTGACCATACTGACAGGTAATAAACGAGTTTGTTCTCAGCTCGCAAAAAAGCCTAGCACATGTTTGGGGAGGAGGCGGGGGTAATGCACATCCAACTGCAGGCAAAAGTGGCGACATTCCAAGGCACTGAAAGTTTTGTAGTGCCTATGAATGTGGTATACTCCTAGCAAGCGAAAAAAAAAATGTACAGAGGCTGTAAGCGAACCTTCACATCCGTCAACGGTAGTGAAACCCAAACGTCAATCTGAGCAGGCCACGAGTTCTTTTGTAGCAAGCTTTGGCAGCATGACGAGCTGAGGAGGGTTGCAGCATGCAGTAACCGAGGACAGCCAGGCTGTAATTGCGGGGAATAAATAGGCAAAATACGATGGTGCCGTTGTGTCAAGATTACGGTGCACATTAAATAGCCCCAGGTTGTCTAAATTAGTCCGTAGCCCTCCACTATGCTGTGCTTCATGGCCCAGGTGTTGCTTCTTTTTTTTAAGATTAGACAGCGTAAGCAAAAGCAGGCATTTTCTGTTGTACAGGAGTATCTGTCCCCACAGTTGGCCTCTTCTAGCACTGCTAGTTCAGCCGTGATCAATTGTAGCAGCACCAAATCCCCCCCCCCGGCTATCCAAAAAGAACCCATGGCAGCATGCTGCCGAAGCGCGAGTGGACGGGGCTGCAGCACCAGGTGGGCCATTGTGGGCCGTGGCCCAGGGTGGAAGTCCTCTGGAGCTTAACGGGCTCAGGCAGGGTTGGGTATAATGCACCATCCCGGGGAAACGGGCACTGGATGAGGGGTGCAAGACAGGCAGTCCGGAGCAACATTTTCAGCTCCGAAACAGGCTAAGTTGACGGCATGCACACACATAAGCATGAACGCCGATTTATGTGGCAGAATACGGCACTAGCTTTCATTGTCCCGTCACCTGTTGGTCCGCGGGTGCAAGCACCGCTCCTACCAAACAGAGGCATGGGCTTGAGTTGCAACATGCTTGGGCTAACCTAGATGAACCACCCAGTCCAGTTTTCAGTCCAAAGATTACCAGCGTGGGAGGACATGCAATTTGAATGCAACTGTAGTGCATACCATAATTACAACAACACATTTATTCTTAATGATACTGCCATCTTTTACGAAACAGGAATGTGCAGGCTGAGTTTTTTAAATGAAGTATATGTTGTGCTGGTTGAAATCTGCTAATACTAGCCCGCCTCCTCGGTAGGAGCCTCCCTATCCGCCACCTGGGAGACGCGCTCTCTGAAGCAGGCAGGCTCTGCTAAGAGAAAAGTGTTCTGGCACACTGCCAGATGCAGCATAACACTGCAGCCTCACCATGGGAAGACCCCAAGACGTAATAAACAGCATCAAGTAAGATTACTTTCATAGGCTGTACAAAGCATAAAGCGCCGAGCGCACTGCATTTGCTGTATTCAATACGCGACGGTACACTTCGTCTGCCCAGGAAGCTCGCTGGCGCCGGTAAAGCCTGTGCCCGTAAGTTACCGTTCACGTTAACTCGCGCATGCGCAGTCGACTGCCGCAAACACGGCGGACCGAAACACGGCGAAAGACGGCGGACCGAAACACAAAGACACACCGTGCGCTGTGCGTCTTCCGTTTCGGTCCGCCGTCTTTGCGGCGCTTTTAATCTCTTGCAGTGATGTACCAACTCGCCAGAACCACGACTCCGCGTCGCAGTATTGTTGTAATATGGTGAATGCGCACAACTGCCACTTGCGAACGTTACCATGCTAATACGTTAGGCCTGGAAATTTGGAACAGTCGCAGCATGAAGCAAGCGGAGGTTGCTTTTACGTGCTTTTACACAGTGACGAATATACGTCGGCTCACGTTTACATTTCATTTGATTCAGTTTAGCTAACAGCAGGAAAGATACCGCCCTGCATTAATAGACCCTATGCAAAATGCGCCCCGCCATCTCACGTCGACTCCGGTAACTAGGTCCGCCATTTTGGTACGGTCGTTTGAAACCGAAACCAATTAGCAAAACATAGAAGGCGGGCATTGACCGCTCTTGGTGATAGACTACAATACCGGAGCATTGATTCGTGCCGCAGAGCACGCAATGCGGAAATACCGGTTCAAATGGAGAAAAGGTTCGTGAAGTTCCACGATTTTGAGCGAACTTTGTGACGCGAACTGTGCCGGCGCGAGCAACCTTTGTGACACGCTGGGCGCGGTGCGCTTGGAGCGAATATTTGTCGTTGGTTCGCTAAGCGCGGGGTTCCGTAGTCGCTGTCCGTATGAAATATACAGCTGTGTTGGAGTTCTGTTGTCTAGCCTTTGTATTCTAAATGAAGCCTGAGCGTGCGCTGCCTATTCACGCGACTAACAGCGGCGCTCGACCGGGAAAAAGTACCCCACGTTGCCAAAATTAGGCTGTTTCTTTACTCGTCCCTTTGGCTCTGCGCACGCTTCATTTCATTGTTAAATGGTACCGCTTAGCCCCTACACGAGCTTTTATCCTACCTAGGGCTGTAAACAAACTTTTCTTGCCGCACTACGCCGTCACGGCGCGGTTGAAAATTTCCTCTGTGGCGGGCGCGCACGGTATGGGAGTGTGTTGTTGGTTTCTTTACGTTGCATTTAGCCGCGTGTCGTTGCAGAAGTGGCGAACACAGTTTTATGATGATCTAACGATGGAAAATTCGAGCTTTTGCACTTGGTTCCCGATTTGCTGGGCTGAAAGGTTTGTTGTAACGCCAAGTTAACTTGGTGCCCATTGTCATTCCAGCAACGATGTATTTACTGTCGAATATTTTGCGACTAAAATACACTCACTCCTCTAGTTTGTCACATGCTGCAGGCATGCCTCCGACGTAATGATAGTGGCCATTCATGTAGGTAGCTGAGACAATTTTCAAGTTTTATTCAAAAAGAAAAAAGAAAACGGCCACAGTTGCATCAGGCCGCCGCGCATCAGATTTAGTGCTTTTGCGTTTTTGTGGATATAACTGTAGATAGAAATGGAACAAAAAGAAGCATTCGCGCACCCCTGCATGTCGCGGTCTAGTAAACACGACGTTGCCCAGCCTCTGCGTGCTTGCGAGATGACCACGGCGAAATGTGGCATTAATGCTTGCTGGTAGCTCATAGGTGACCCTTCAGGTGCCATGCCAGTCCTTGTTGCTGTCACTGGGGGGGGGGGGGGGGGGGGAGGAGGAGGGGGAGGCCAGCACAACTGGGGCAAAAAACTAATTCCCAAGGCTACCAAGTTTTCTCCCAAGCGCCTGCAGGGCACTTTGTTGCTGCTCGTATTGCTCCTGTACTCGACGTGCATCGAACAGACGCATTGGAAAGGGAAGGGAGGGGCCATTTTATCGCGGGCTTCTCCAGTCAATGTTTTGGACACTCGCTGGCTTGATACCCTCCTGTCTCGAACGTCCCCACTGTTGTGGCAGCTCAGTGCACGCAAGCTCCGGTGGCGCCTCTTAAAACCTTCGGCTTGCAAGAGGGCGAGTAGGTGCACAGCAGCCAGGATGTGACTCCATGCTCCACTGCAACCCGCCGGGCACTCGCACGATGCCTCCCCAATCGCCCCACTGTCCGTCTCAAAGGTGAGGCACACAACATAGGGCCGGCCACTTTTCTTCTGGGAGCGAAAGCAGCTGCTGAGCACATGGATGAGGCCCAACCTGCAAGAACAGAGAGAGTATCAGTAAATAACACTCAGGGAAGAACAGGACTAGTCCGCTACAGTTTATGGTAAAGGGACAGAGCAGAAAGCAGTGGCCGCAAGGAACAGACTCAAAATGACCAGATTTTGTGTCTTGCTTAACACTGTTGCAAGGGCAATAATCTGCACCTCAAATAGCAATGATGTCAAAATTGTTTGTCAAGTTCGAGCGTGCAAGTATCTCTGCATGCTTTGTTAATGCATTTTTCAAGAGAAGGAAGGTTAACATTTAAAAACCTCAGTGTGGGTAATGATGTCTACCAGTACCCGCATAATCGTGTTCGTCATAACTTAAGCAAGCAATAATATGATTATCTGGAATTCACTTCCAGAATCTTTCGAGATAAACAGGTAAACATTCGGGCTATACCGATGACCCATCGAATTAAAAAAAATCTTCTAGTTCAGTGAGTTCGAGCTAACGAGGTTTTACTGTATTATCTATTCGTGCACACAAAAAACATGCGCTTTAGAAACAAACACAACCACCCCACCACCAAAAAGGGAGAAGAAAGACACACAAACAGATTTTTGCGCAGAGCATGCGCAATAAATAATGAACACACACAAAAAAAGAAAACTCAAGGCGTATGTGCGCTTTTGTAGTTGACTTCGCCGCAAAGCACGATTGCTTTGCGGCACACGCGCGGGCGGATGACCGTCACGGGAAACGGCCGCAACCTTTCCTTAAACATCTTCGCCAAAAATCATCCCGTAAATTCCATGTACAGCATTTGAAAACACCTAATCCACCCACTAGCGGTACGGTCTAGCGATTGTCTCTTTCAGGGTTACTGCAACAGGGTCGCCGCTACGCATTTGCGTGGTAAACAACAATGAACAAAGTGCTCTACAAATGCTCATACCGGTTAACTCGCGTCAAGTAAAAACAAAGAAGGATTTACTTACTGCGAGTCGCACGTGTTTGTCCGCACCGATGAAGGCGAGCAATGCGCCTCGGTGGCTAGGCGGCATGCCCTGCTTCGCTGCCGCTCGGATGGGTCTTTGGCGCGGCACCCCGAGTGGTATGAGTCTTCAGACACACTCGGCAGCGCAGGCAAGTCCTTCGTCCACAATCCGCGGTCGAGAGCCGGAAAACACCGTCCAGTTTGAGCCATACCGCGTTACCGTCACCTACTCTTCCACAGTAAACAATACGGGACTTCCCGATCGGCGCCCGTACCAATATGGCCGACGGTCTCGTTTACATCAGTGTTGTTAGATCACCAAGCAATTTCGCATAGGGTCTATTGCACCGTCGCTGAGCGTGGACTTGATACTTGATAGGCCTACGTTGAAGCCTAACCTAATTTTCTAACACAGTCACAAATAAAACAATGAAGTCATCGTTTCTATCTAACACAAATGTCCATTCAATTAAATACGAATGTCTCTTCGCTCATATTTACATTTTCTTACTTCTAAACGCTGCTCACAGCTATTCAAGGTCACGTGCGATAAGAGGCCTTAAATCACTGGGCACAATACTAGATGAAGCGGATTAACGCAGGCGAAATAAAAGCAAATATTCCAAGTTTTCTTACCTTCAGCGCTGCCGAATACCCGTTGCACAATCTCAGCGTCGAAATCGTGCATCGCTCTGTGGTGGACGAGGTTATCAAAAGTTGCAACGCGGTGACCGCATTTGTCACACTTCATGTGGCTTTTTGAGCTTGCCCCCTCTTTGTGGTGCACGTTTCTCTCGTGTTTAAGCATGTCTTTTCGGTGCGAAAACACCTTGTCGCAGTAAACGTTGGTCAGAGCAGCGCCAACGATCCTCATCGGTGGGAGCAGCACTCGACGAACCCGCCATGCCGAAGAAAAATAAACATGCCGCAAAACGTCGGAGGTCAAACAGCGCGTCTTTCTCCCAATAGGGACCGGGCGGCCGTTGTATGGCACCACCGTCGTTTCAGCGAACAGCGCCGCCCGTGGCGAACCGCTCGTCAGTGGAATGCCGGTGGCGCTCAGCGCAGCGTAGTTGTGCATGGCTTTCTTTCGTTTTTTTTGCGGTGCGGCTTGCAAAGCGAACTAACCCCACGTGCATTTTTCAGATCGGTAAATCTTGAGTGTGGATGTGATGTTTACGAGGCATGCCATGTGTGTTATTTACGCCCATACTCAGTATTTACAAATAGCAGACGACGCTCAATGCGCCAAGCTGGAAGTCAAGCTGGAAGTGAAAGTTCGTTGCTTCATGCAATTTTTTCATGCCTGCATGCAGTTTCGCTAATCGAGGAGTATATTGCCGCTAAATGCTCCCACAAACCCGTGTGTGCAACCGATCTAGGAATGCTGCGGCGCTGGCCTTTGGCAGTTGATGACGAAACGGCGCCGACGTCGTGCACAAGCGAAAGATAAAGTTGGAGGGTGTCTTCGAAGATTTACCTCAAAACAGAAATTGTGACGGACGACGCTTCCGTATCTTCATTACCTACGGCTGAAACGTGTTTAATTTCACAGAAATGCTCTTACTACAGTCATCTGGAATCATTGATAGAATAAATACCGCATGATAGAAGAATGTTATTGCTTGTCGTGGAGAAGCATTGCTTTACAAGAATTGCAATGGTTGCTGGCTAGTTGGTAAATGGTTTTTCAAAAAATAATTCCTGCGTGGCTGAAGGACGCACGACAGGAGGGTGCCCGAAACCTGTACTCAGCTTCACAACTGAATGCTGCGGTCGGTTTACAAGCTGCTACCTACGCTTGAAAAATCATGCACACCTCCGTCTAACGACGATGATGGTTTCGATGACGATTTCGCACGAAGAAAGCTTTGTGTTCAACCACCATAATCATTAGACCGAGGGCTAGATGATTTTGCTGTTTAATTTTGAACTTCCATGCCCCCTCTCCAAATCTAAACTTTTTCCAGCGTGTCGGAAATGTGTCTGTGGTGGAGGACCCGCGGGCTCATGGACCTATATTTGAGGCAACTAATCGTGCGTTTTTGGTGTCTTCACCAGGCATTACACGATTTTTATAGGTACTCTGTAAAGAATACTTAAGCATTAAAAAACACCGGCTGACGTTAACATTGCCACATTTTTTAACTATCGGTGCCAGCCTTTATTCTACGCAGGGGGTAAAACGGGAAGGGGAGGAGGGATGGTTTGTAGCTTGGGCTGTTGAGTTGGTGAATAACTTTGGCTCTTGATAAAATGACCACCACAAACGTGGGATTTCCACTTCGGCTTTCAGGCTCCCATGCTGTCACAGTGTCGCTCACCAAAACTGAAGGTACAAAGATCACGGTTACAGAAAGTGTAAACTACCGCAACACTTCTACGGCTACACGGTAATCCATCGCGTATGCAGGTGCCTTTCTATTTAAAGCACACGTATCGAGGTATCCCAGCGCTAAGGCTGGCGTGGAAACCGTAGTCATTGAAACCAGTGAAGATAATTTAAAGTGGTAGAAAAGATTTTTAATATTGCTAATAGTTTTATTCCTACTCAGATCGCGCGCAGCCAGGCGCAGAGCGCTGCAAAAAGCGCTCGTGCCAATGTAGCCCTTCCCCAACCTTACAAGCATCCAATAAGTTTGCGTAGCCGTGAGAGCATTTAAGAAGAAAATAATACTAATAATAGTAGTTTTATTCGTACTCAGAACGGGTGGAGCCAAGCGCAGATCGCTGCAAAAAGCGCTCATGCCATTGCAGCCGACACCCAACTTTAGACGCGTCCGACAAGTTTACGTAGTCATTACTGCATCTAAGAACCCAACACATCTGTTTAGACTTCGTTTCATCTCACATGTCTGCTCACAACGCCACCAAAACATACAAAGCACCGAAGCAAACACGACAAAAACAACGGGAGGCTGTGTAGTCCAATGCACCGGCTCATTCCACTGACGAGGGGAGCGCCGAGTGGTGGCGCCACCCGTCCAGCTGCCCGGTCCCTATAAAAAAAAATGATGTCACATCCGCTTGTAAACCAACCAATCAGCGTGTTCAGAATCGACCAATCAGGGTTCCGCGCCTGCTGTCCCGATATGCTTGTCTATTTAGGGCTGGGTATCGATTTAACAGAATAATCGGATTAATCGGTAGGCATTAATCAATTGCTTGATCGGTTAATCGGTTGGTGCCAATATTTTTCTTTTGCTATGAAGAGTCAAAATCATGTATATTCTTGAATTTTAAGGCAATATATTGTCTATTGTGTGGTTGTCCGGATGGCGCGCTAAACAGACCCCCGCGTAGTAGATGTGGCTGGAACGCATGCTTAGTGTCGCTATTTCTCAAAGAAGCGAACACGCAGCCTTCCGTCGTTGCCACGTGCGGGCTTTTTTGATGCAAGACGACAGCGTGAGATCACCTAACGTAAAGTTTTGGAGAGCTTGATTTCTGGTTCAATGCTCGCACGTGAGCTGAACCAATTAACTGGTAAAAGATTTTATCGCGATTACTGCATTGGTGATTTATCGGTAGGGTGATCACCCACCTCTATCTTTCATCACAATGGTCGCTTGATACCAACAACGCCCTTGGTTGCGTGCTTCTGAAACCGACTCCACGATGTAGCCACGACATTTTCATTGGCAAAGAATGTATGCTTTGTTTTGCTGATCCTGTTTTTCTATGATGAAGATGTTCTGTTACGCGTGTGTTGTATAAGGGAAATGGACTTCTGGTAAGTTGCTCAAGCCTCAAGAAGGATGTTTTAGGTGTGGTCAGTGTCATAGAGTTACTAAACGAGACAATCAACATGTCCTTCGCTGTTCTGATTTAGCAATTAGTGAAACAACAGAAGCAGCTTCCCGTTGTTATACATTTGCGCCCACTGTGTACCCCAAATATGTATGTGCAACAAAACTGCTCTTATTTGTCACATGTAATGAATATGCGCCGTGCTTTGCTCTTCGCAATTTTACCTGTCATAAATTTTGGCGCAACGCTCCTGTGTCTGAGAAACTAGCGTCACACTAGAGACGCCGTTCTGGTAGGTTGAACAAGCGGGCTTTCAGTGTAGGCGTTGTTGTGGGGTCACTAAAGGACGTCCACATGCCCTTGGAAACATAGTGGATTGTAGTTTCGGTGAGAGAGTCAGTAGAAGCAGCACTGTACTGTAATAGCTTAAATAGCAGTGTGTCCCTTCCATCTTTTTTCAATATTGTGTATTTATGTAAGGTTTCATTTGTGGTGTGGGCTTCGATTCACACGAAACTGTCTTAGTGAAGTGAGGTACTTTTATGGGCGATGCCCCTTAGGGGCTCGGGCTTCCGGCGTCGTCGTCGTAACCATCGTATCATGTAGTCACGGCACTAAAATACCAGGGCACTCGTTTACGCCTTGCGCTAGAACGTAACGCCTACTAAAAAAAAAAAAAAACACCGGGCACTCGTTTACGCCTCCCGCTAGAATGCTTCGTAACGCAAGCATTGAAGGACTCTGGTAACGCCCATTAAAAAAAAAAAAAAAAAAACCGGGGCACTCTTTTACGCCTCGCGCTGAAACGCTTCATGCTTCAAAGACGAGACATTTACAGCAAATATGTATACCTCTACCCCCCCCCCCCCCAACAGTTTTATCTCCGTTGGCAAAAACCCCAAAGCCCCAAGAATATACTTATACACTACATGCTTCGTCCCTTACGAAGGTTTCGCGTTAGTGGAGATGGAGCGGGATTTCTTAGGATTTCTTGTTTGCGGTGAGCGGTGAGCACCGCTATTTAGCCATGTGGATATTGTAAGCAGTGGTAGTGCTTCTGTAGAGGTCATATACTTGTCGGGTGTACCAGTAGTGTATTCACGTAAATGTGTAAACGTTTTTTTTTTTTTTTCAACAAGTTGGCCTGCTAGATGCCTCACTTTTTTTTGGGGGGGGGGGGGGGGGGGGATTTTCCTGATGAGTTCAAGATGCTGAACTGGCTTTTGATATTTTTTGCAAGTTTTTTAAGCAAACAAATGCACTTCAAGAAATCCACCATCAAAAAATAAATTGTCTGGCCCCCTCTCGTAATATCGAATAAATATATTTGGAAATTCTATGCTTGCTGCATTTTTTTCTTGTTTGACATTTCAGGATCCATCAAAAAGTACACACTATGAATTGTTTGTTTTGGATACCCTGCGTCTGTACCCTATACGTACGAAATGAGGAAATGTGAAATTAGGTAATCATCAATTGCATGAGATGTAAGCATTGTAATACGCTATCAGACGCCACATCATAGGCTTGTGCAAATACATTTTTTTTTAAATAAATCGCGAATCCTCGGCTAAAACCATCCATCATTTGTCATTTTGTTAGTGATTAGCGTGTTCCAGATCAGTCAATGAGTGCCTGAACAAAAAAAAAAAAATGCCTAAGACCCCTCACTGCTTTCTTTACACTAGCATCGCGTATATTATTTTTTTATGACTGCGGTGCTTTTGGGAACTTCAAATTTACGACGTAAACGCGCGTTGTGGGTGTGTGAACGCCACTGTAGGTGCGATTGCTGATTATTTTTAAGTAGAACCGACACCAAATGCAACGGCGAGGGTAATAAAGAAAATCATTAAAGGGGAATGCACACGTGCTTAAAAGCTAGCTTGGTGCCCTTCCTTTTCGTTTTCTCGCGACTGTTTAGGGGCCGGGAGGCGTATAGTGAAATCAAAGCGCTTCAGCAACACTTTGATAAAAGGATTGGGGCTGTTCAGATTATTAATAAAAATTAATAAAAGAAATTTGCACGCGAGTAAATGAACCACCGTAATTATTACATCTACCGTTGAAACGTGGTTTGAGGCACGGATTCTCCGGCTATTTTTACTTTTCATTTCCGCGCAGTGCGGCCCACGCACAACTCTCGAATGTTAAAATGGGGTCGTCTGACGAAATGAAACTGTTAATGCTACAATGTAAAGAACGCCTGGGACATTCAGTAAACCTAAATGTCCGCAGCGAAACGTCCTGCACCGAAATGTCCTACATCGAAATGTCCGGATCACAGACAGAACAATCCCCGGAGGCAGTTAACTCTGCTCCCGTTTTTTGAAAGCGAAAGGGTTGCAGTACTTAGCAACATTGCATTTGGATAGCTTCTTCGCTTTCGTGTCTTTACCATTTGGCACGACAATCCATGGAATCCGTTTTCTGTCAGTACGAAATGATGAGGGTGCACCATATGACAAGCTAATAGTTGAAAACAAACAAGAGTATATACTAGCTCAACCACCGCATTTTCTGCTACACCTTGTATGCGTCTCGTTCTTCGCTTTCGCTTGTCTATCTTACGATGCTAATTACGTAAGTAAGCAAGCAGACTCGGACTATATACGGTCATTAACTTTTTAATGAAGGAAGTCAGGACGGTGAGGGGCGGGGGGTGCGCGCACTAACTTAGGGATCGAACACAATCAGTTTTCTTTATTGCCCAGACAAATCCATCATTTCTTTATTGTTGCGGCCTCTTTAAAAGGTACTTCAGCTGTCTACGTGCTGCTCGCAACACTTTCTCTTGCTCTAGAATATTACTCTTAAAAGTTGGCGCCCTTCATGCGGAAGTTAAGCTTTACCTGTAGCTCTGCCCGGACAAGTTGGGGCGTGTTTCGTACCATGACGCGCCTTGTTGGGCGTGCGTTGTGCCACATGCATGAAAAGCTTTAACTTGGCGGTCTGGGACGTGTATTTGTCCCGACAGGGACGGCGCGGAACTCGGGACATGGTTGGTAACCCTAACTGGGACACGCCACAGCTTCCTTAGAAAATGTTTCTGCGCGGCTGGTATGCACGTGTTGTATTCACGTAATATCATTTTCAGGTGTGAACCTCCGCGGTGGCTCAGTGGCATGGCGTTGGGCTGCTGAGCCCACTTAAGGACGTGGGTTCAATCCCGGCAGCGGCGGCCGCTTTTCTGATGGAGGCGAAAAGAGAAAACGCCCGTGTGTCGAGATTTCAGCGCATGTTTTACCCAGGTGATCAAAACTAATCCGGATACCCCCACTACGGCGCGCCTTATAGCCCGTGCTTTTGACAAACAGGTGTCAAAAAACACATGGGCTACGGGGCACTCCTGATTACTTCTGATCATTGGTTCCAGTCCGGACGACCAGCTTCGTTTGGTGGAAAGGGCCGTCACAGCTGGCACCACGAATGGCGTCCTGAAATGAGGACACCATTCCGCAATTTTTTGCTAATAAAGAAGTTCATTCTTTCTCTCTGTGTCATAGCCCGTATATGTGAAGCTTCGGGGCGTTAAACCCCGCAATCAATCAATCATGCATCCAGGTCACTCAGCACGCGTCATTAATACACAACTTTTACGTTTCAAAATCCCAGCTTTTGTGAATTCTTGTGAAGCGCGCACATTGCCGCTCAAAGCTCTCCATTCCTGGCCAAGAGCGTATGTGTCACGAAGAATTAAAGGAACAACGACAATTTTTGTTCTACTCTGGCGACGTGCGAAGATCTATACTGTGAAGACATGGGTTCAAATCCCGTCAGATCGCACGTGCGCTTTTTATTTGCTCTTACAACGGCGCCCAATTTCTGGACCGGAAAACAACGACAACCAAAGCCGGAAAAGATCGGCGAAAACATCAAATGGCGAAAATGGGCCAACCGTACACTAGGCCTTTCATATGCGGAAAAATGCAAAATTGGCTAAGTCACGAAGCCCAAGTGCGATCACGATGTAAGTGTATCTCAGTGGCGAAAAGAAACAAAAGAGATCTTTAAAACAACAAAATAACTCAACATGTTTGGACACTCATAGCCAAATCTGGCTGTAAAGAATTCGCAATGAAGGCAGGAGACCTAATACTACGCGTTAGTAGACAACCCTCTGAATTTCTGCAAATTTTATGGTACCTTTTAGCATTTCCTATGTTTTATTTTACTCAAAATGTTCCAGTTAACTGGCCTCCAGCGCAGAACCTCTGCCCTCGGAACGCTATTTTATCACAGTGGTCAACTACGACATTGGATAGCTGAAGTGATGCGGATAAATTTCGCGTTCGTTAAGTAACAAATTGCTGACGTGAATGAGTTCTGAATGCTTGAGCCAGGTCCACAGTTCCGGAGATCTTAACTGCGCTTACAATGGCCCTTCCTGTGAACCTGCACATTTGATTTCTTGAAACCTGTGTGCGGCTGTACCCGTTCCTGTGCACTCTTCCCGTAATGACGCCAACGATTCAAGCTGGCGTGCTACTGCGATAATCTGCATGCGATAAGCTAGCTACTGCTACTGCGATAATCAACACTGTTCCCGTGTTGATTATCTTGTTTCATTCCTACATATTAGCGGCGTTCCTCTAATGTCTCTGGTAGGATGGTTCGACTCAAGAGAGAAAAGCGAGGCACATATTTTCTTTTTTTTTTCGCTTTTCGGCCGTACATCTGAGAAAGTTCAGCAAGAATGCACGCCAGGGTGGGCAAGTAGGGTGAGCTGGGTTGATCAAGAATATCGATCAAGAATTCAACAATTCTAAACAGAAAAGTGAGGCATGCTGCAGGGACGTAGCCTAAGAAAGTTTTTGGAAGGTGGGCTACAAAAAAGAACGCGCGCCCTCCTTTTCAATGTTGCGGTCGGCTTGGGCACCCTATATGGGAGCAGGCCCACTCGTCACCGCCGACCCGTCATGGGGAAAACTGGTCAGAGGCATCTGTTTGTAAGTGGTAAGTCGTAATAGGGAAACTGGCAGCCCCGACCTTCTCGTTCTTCGAAATTTCGTCTGGAAGTTTCATTTTGGGCGGATCTTCCCGCCCAAGATGGCCCAAAATGGGTTTTAGGGGGTGGGGGGCTGCTAGTGGCTTCAACTCATAATTCATACCAGGTTGACCATTCCGCAGTTGGTGGGTTGGACTTCCCTTTTGCTTTTTTGCAGGTAGTGGTTGAAATTATTTTTTTGGTTTCATACGCTGCCTCTTTCTTATCTTACTTTTAATTCCAGAAGAAATGTGTCTCCACGGGAAGGGAAAGGAACTTCTTAACTCCACTTTGCTGAAAAAGGATTGCGAGAATCACGTAATTTCTGAGAACAATTAACCCGTGCAAATTAGTTATAATTACACTTTCTTACTCAGCAACCCTTATGCAACATGTACATACGGTAATGAGTGATGCCATATCACCACTTACGTCTAAAACACACCGCAAACGTTTTACCGTTCCTGTGACAAACCTTCCCAAGTGACAAAATGTCCTATGACGAATGATCCTATGTGACCAAACGGCCTATTACGAACTGGCCTATGACGAAACGCCATGTGACCAACGGACCCCACATTCAGCAGAATGACTGATTCCAGGCAGACAGTACAAATTGTCTGTTCATTCATGGTGAATCGCGGTTATTTCACGACAAACAGCACCACTGAGAGAAGCATTTCCTTCAGAGGGAGAAACGACAACTTCCAGTAGAGTGACGCATTCCCTAGTTCTTCCGAAGAATCGCCCTTCAGCGAGCCCCCCTCAAAGAAAATAAATACGGCGGTGCCGGCGGCGGCGGCTGCGTGCGCATTCCGGGAACTTCGGCGGCGGTGGCGGCTCGGCGCGGCTCGGCGCGGCTCGGCGGCGCACAGGTCTAGCTGTAAAGGAGGGGAGCAGTTTTTAGATGCGACGCTGAGAGGAGCATCTCTTGCCGGCGGCCCTGTCCTGCGTCCGTCGTCGTCGTCGTCCGCGTCCGCACAGCTGCGTCTCTCCTCCGCTCACCCCCTCCCCTCTCGCCATGATAGCGCGCCCTCTCCCCCAACATCTGTGGCGCGCGCAGTGCGGCCAAGGAGGTTAGTGCGGCGCGCTCTCTCACTCCGCCGGTGGGCGGCGCTGCGCGCGGCGCAAGCGTGCAGCGCCCTCTCTCTCCGCGGTCTCCTCTCCTTCGGGCGCGCTGCGCGCTGAGCGGAGTGCCGCTCAGTCGACGGTCGTCCGCGCTACCTGCTCTCTCTCTCTCTCTCTCTCTCTCTCTCTCTCTCTCTCTCTCTCTCTCTCTCTCTCTCTCTCTCTCTCTCTCTCTCTCTCTCGCATTACCCGACGATTGCTCACGCAATTCGAGACGATTCGAGTAATCGACCCAACGGAAACGCACAATGGAAACCGGCGTAATTTTTCGCACTTGATCTCACCCCCACTGCTCTCTGCGCATGCGCCCCGTTGCTATAGCAACGAAGGCGCGTCGTCTTCTTCCAGTCCGCTGCTACAGTGTATGTACCGCCGCTGCTGCTCGGCGCAGCCCCGAAATGGGAGGGCGCGGCACGCGCTCATCCAAACGCGCCGTCGGAAGCACTGGTCGGAAGCAAGAAGCGTTGCCGCCGCATATCCGATCGCGATTTCAAAAATTCGAACGGGCAGCGCCAGGCATTTGGCGCATTTCTCTCTGTCTAGCGACCAACAGCTGATCTGGCGATTCGTGCTGTATTTCGATTCGCGCAGGTGGTAGCTACGCTAATTGGCGCTATACATGGCTTGCACTGACGTCACGGCGAGGAACCCTGGGATACCATTCCGCCATGCCGGTGCAGTGGTGCAGTCAGCCGTAGCGATCGTGCGTCCACTGCCAGCTCGTCGCAATGGTGATCTGTGCAATTGTTGGATGCTCGAACCGTACATGTTGGACCAAATCAACAAACAAAAACTTTTTTCGCCTTCCGAAGGTAATCGAGCATCAGGGCGACCGCACGAAAGAGCTATGTGTGAAACGACGCAGTCTGTGGCTGGCGCAGATAAACCGCGCCGATCTCAACACCAAGAGGACTGACTTACGTGTTTGTGGCGCACACTTTGTAAAAGGTAAGCCATCGGCGCGATAATTATTTATCTGTGAGACTTGGAAGCACTACGGAGAATCTCGTTTTTAAACATGCCCTTGCGTCCGTAGGCAGACCGTCACAGCTGTGGGAGGAGGTGGACCCCGACTGGGCGCCGACGCTGTTACTCGGCTACAGCGCGAAACAGGGAGATCCCGAACGCCACGCTCGCGCAAAAAGACGACGGAACCTGGCCCGTGCAGCTGACGCCGAGCGTAGAGCCGAGGCAATGGCAACAACACAGACGACGCATCCGGACGCAGCTGCCGTTTCTTCGTCGTCGCCGGCGCCAGCGGAAGACGGAGTCGGGGTAGAGAACAGTGACGAAACAGGTGAGCGTTTTTTCGTCAACACGTAAATGTGGGCTTGTTGGTTCGAACTGTGAAACATGGTTAAGTAGCGCGATAAAAACGGGGCAAAATTAGATAACACAGGACTAGCCGCTAGCGCTAGTCCTGTGTTCTCTACTTTCGTCGTCGTGGTTTGAAACCGAGCGTGTCAAAAGTGGAGAGAAAGTTTTTTTTTTATCCGGTGGAGTACCTTAGATGTTGAATCTCCGCATGCTTATTTGCCAGTCCCGTCGCCAATAACTCCTCTCCGCATCTCAAGCGAATTTTTCGCGCTGCTTGATCATCCATGCAACAACTTAATTTTGTTCCAGGGATGGCAATCCAGACAGACCTGACAATGAGTGACATTGAAGCCATGGAGATGGAGTGCTTATCCCTAAACGAGCGCCTCTACGCTGCGCGAAATGAAAACAAGCTGCTGGAGCTGACTGAAGATGCCCTGAAATGTAGCGACACCAAAGTTGTGTACTACACCGGCATGGCGAATTTTCAGATTTTTTACGCACTGTTCAACGTTGTAGCGGGGTTTGTGTCGCATAACGCTAACAACAGCTTGCTGAAGTTTCAGGAGTTCCTGCTTTTCTTGGTGAAGTTAAAGCTACATTTGCACATCACTGACCTTGCTTTTAGGTTTAACGTGTCAGAGGCCACAGTGTCGCGCATATTCGACAAATGGCTGCATGCTGCCAACTGCCGCCTTAAGTCTCAGATATTGTGGCCGCGTAGAAGTGTTTTGCAACGCACAATGCCTCAAGCCTTCTACGATTCTTTTGGGGAAAATGTTGCAGTCATCATTGACTGTTTTGAGATAAAGATAGAAAGGCCTTCATCATACTTGCCCCGAAGTGAGACATGGTCTCAGTACAAAGGCAGCAATACGGCAAAGTATTTGATTGGCATTGCACCTCAAGGCATCGTTAACTTCATCTCTGAAGGCTAGGGAGGGCGTGCTAGCGATAGACACATAACAGAGCACTGCGGTCTTTTAGACAACTTACTTCCGGGTGACGTAGTTCTTGCAGACCGAGGGTTCAATGTGTCTGAAAGTGTGGGCTTCTACTGTGCGAGACTTCACGTGCCAGCGTTCACCAAGGGCAAGAAGCAACTGTCGGCAGCAGACGTGCTAAGCACCAGGAAACTAGCCAATGTCAGGATTCATGTCGAGAGGGTGATCGGGCTGATCAAAATAAGTATGTAATCCTGTAGGCCACGCTGCCCATCGACTATGTGGTTTGCCGACCTGGAGATAATTTGACTCCACTTGACAAAATTGTTACTGTTTGCTGTGCCCTTTCTAATCTGTGCCCTTCAATAGTAGCATCACTAAAACAGTCTGCTAATTGAGCAAGTGCTTTCCGTTGACGAATGACATTATATCGTCAGCTGTGATTGGAAACATTCTTTTTAAGCGAAAACGCCCGTGTGTACGAGATTTCGGCGCACGTTAAAGATCCCCAGGTGGTCAAAATTAATCCGGAGATCTCCAGCATGGTGTGCCTCATCGCCTGCGTAGCGGCGGCTCGTCAAACCTCATAATCAATGGAAACTTTTTTTACTCCAGTTATTTCACTTATAATTTGAATGCAATGGAACATCTTGTACCGACTATGATTTCAAACAGCAGCAAAGTTATGGTTCAAGTCAAAGAAAGGAAGATATATCCCACGTGATTGTGCGTTTGAAAATTAGTTGGACACTAGTTAGTTTTCAGCTGTAGAAACCTAGTCTGTATATTATTATTGCACTACTTTGTTGTGACACTACAACACAAACTGGAATTTCTACAGTGCCACTGTGGTTACGCTCGAATTTTTCAGTTCTGTTTCTGCCTCATTCTTAACCAATCGCACTGCAACGGTGGGAATCGGGCACCTCCGTTCCGACGTTTTCAAAACTATGCCTAAAGGAACCCCCCAAGGCTCAGTGATATCTCCATTACTGTTCAACATCGGTATGAAAGATCTACCTCCTCTGTTGACAACTATCCCCAACCTGCGACACGCCCTATACGCCGACGATCTGACACTCTGGACTCCTACGGGCTCCATAGGTGACCAACAAGACGCCCTCCAAAGTGCCATCCAAGTAGTACAACAATACCTGCAAGCCCGGGGGTTGGAATGTGCCCCAGAAAAATCCGCCTTACTTACACTGTGTAAACGAACACCTAAACAGCGCGCCAACTCTATACCGGATCCTGAACTCAGCATCAATAATCAACCCGTTCTTAACGTCCCCCACCTCCGAATTTTGGGACTCACTATTCCCAAAGACGGGTCGGGTGCCCAAACAATTTTGCCACTCCAACGTACTCTCTCACAATTAATGCATCTTATCCATCGAGTTTCTCACCGAAGATTTGGCCTCCAAGAATCAGATACTCTGCGCATAATCCAAGCCATCCTTATCAGCCGGATTGCATACAGTGCTCCTTACCTAGCCCTGAAACCCTCCGAACAAAACAAACTGAACACCGCGATACGGCAAGCTTACAAAACCGCACTAGGATTGCCCCCTAAAACGGCAACAAGCAAGTTACTACAACTGGGCGTCCACAATACGTGGGAAGAAATCCAAGAAGCGCACCGAATTTCTCAATTCACACGCCTCCAACTCACCACCACGGGAAGAGCGACCCTCCGCCGGCTAGGGTATTCGACCCCACAACAACCAGACGAGAAGACACGCATCCCCGGACCAATTCGACAACACATCAGAGTGGCTCCAATCCCACGTAATATGCATCCGACCTATATAACAAGGCACGACGAGCAGCAAGAGCACGAGCAATCCATGTGCAGTATGACCACCTCCCCTTCAGTCGCTATGCAGACGCCTCTCCATACCCCCACAAATCTGCGCACGCTGCCAGTGTGACCGACCCCAACGGAAAAGAGTTAACCGCAGTCACGACCATTACAAAATCTATAGAAACAGCCGAAGAAGTTGCTATCGCCCTAGCTGCCACCACTTGCGAAAACTACACAGTAATACTGACAGACTCCCAAGCTGCATGCCGCAATTTCTTGATCGGACGAATATCCTTACCAGCATTGGCTATACTAAAACAAATTAAGCAACTTCCTGAACTACAGATTGTCTGGACACCTGGCCACGAAGCCCTCAAAGGAAATGAGTCGGCACACGCCGCCGCCCGCGCGCATACACACCGGGCCGTTTCCCGAGAGGGTGACAAACTTCAAGATGGCGACATCCTCAAGCCCACGCCCCTGAGAAAATATGCCGATATACTCGCCCACTACCGGCGCGGACGCCAACAATACCCAGCACCCCACCCACACCTATCTAGAACCGAAGGTACAATACTCCGGCGACTACAAACAAACTCTTACCCCCACAATACCCTACTCCATGCAATGTACCCCACCCTCTACCCCGCATCTTGCAAATACTGCCCCCATCCTGGCACCCTATACCATCTGGTATGGGGGTGTCAACAAACCCCGTCCCTTACTCCCAATCTCCAACCTACTTACGAGCAGTGGGTGGCACAACTGACCAGCTCCGACCTCTCCTCCCAGCGTAGCCTGGTAGAGAGGGCCCGGGTGGCCAGTGCAGGCCAGGGTATCCCGGACTAGAGGAAACCCCCCACCAGGCGGGTGCCCAGACAGCAGCACCTAAGGCTCGCATAAATAAAGTTTATTCCTCCTCCTCCTCCTCCTGTTTCTGCTGTTTGTTTTGTTCGAAATGTGTAGAGCAGCATTCTCGGCAGAATGCTCTTTTGCCAGCCAACGACTCTAAAGTGGCAACGTGATCATCTACCTTTTTTTTGGATCTTATGCGCTGCTGTGATTCAGGCGTTACATATTCTGTGTGTCGTGCATTACATTTATAACTCTTTGAATTTACAAATTTGTGCAACTGCCCTTGCCACTGCACGTGATGTGACTTCTTGAGATTCATTACTGTAGGTTGGCAGTAATATAATAATTGTACAATGCAGTTTCAACACATTGTATTGTGATGCTACGTGTGTTCAATGTTGTCTGGCGGTCATGTGCAGAGTGTTCGTTTTGAAAGAAACATGGCACTGCGGGCTTAATAAAGAAGTCAGTGTATGAAGGGATGTCGGCAACAGCTCGTCGCTCGTATTAGCCCACCGCATCCATTCAGTTACACTTGAGCGACAATTGTCGCTGTCGCTCCACGTGGTCCTTTATTTTAAGACTGCAAGCTCGTTCTACATTCCAGTTACAAGAAACATTAGCGGGCTCTTTTAGCAAATTTCATCAAGATAGTCTGTTGCTTCACACTGGCAGGCACAGCTGTGGTGAAATAAACTGTGGAAGCCTGACATTAGTCCTTGTCTTGTTTGCACTCGTGACATAACCATTTCTCCTCTTTTGGTGCCCGTTTCAGTCCGCCACAGGAGAAATGAAACCACTTGTAGCTGCACGCCTCGTTGTCGCAAGCTACCATCTTGCCTGTGTCCGGTCCACGACAGAAGCAGTACTGTACTGTGTCTGCTGGCTCTTCTTCACGACTTCTGTCTTGCCTCGTGTAGCATCGGCTGAGCAACTCGGGCAGAATGACGTTCCGGAAAAACTGTCTTGCGGAAGAAAAAATGTTTCTGCAAAACTGATCATTGCGTCTCACTCTCTCGATGTGCAGCACATTTGGTCCCCACACCACAAAGTCGCAAAAGTCAACATGGCACACTGTCATCTGAGTCTGAATTTGGTAGTAGTACGCATGATTGTCCAAAAGCTGAAGTTTTCCGCCAGTGTAACTCAGACATGAAATGCTTGTGGTGATATCTTGAGCATCTCTTAGCAAAAATGGGCACTTAAATTCCACACCTCTCCCGCAGCCGCTGCACGAGGTGATGGCATCCGGTGTTGCGCCGATGAACGGGTAAGCAGCACTCAGGTGGAGTCCAGACCTGTGGCACTCAAAGTTCTGGTGCTTTGTAGCTTATTTGGCTTTGTAAGCCTCGAAAGCATCTTGCTCATGTTCTAAGCCCCACATGACGGCAGGAACTCTGAGGGAATTTTTTTCAGGGTAGCAAATCGATTTTACCAGTGATAAGCTAGGACTCTGCACACTCGTGTGGCACACACTTTTCATCACTGACGCAGTCACTCTGCCAGCACGGTAAAGGAACCAGTCTGGCGAGTTACTTTGTTGCCTTGTTGCAGCCTCAACTGTCTTCACTGTGTCGTCCCTGATGGGAAAAGTGGCAAGAAAGTCGTCAGCCTTCTTCAAAAGCATGTCGAGGTTGTCTTCCAAGTTCTCTTCGAGATACAGCTTCCTCAAGTGGGCAGGCTGTGTTTTTACAGGCTCCTGAAGGCTTTAGCAATACTCTGGAAGCATAGAAAATACTGCAGGTGTGACACCTGTGCTCTGGAATGCTCTGTACAGGTCGCCAAGCTGCTCTTGGGTTGCTGGTGGGATGTCCATTCGTTGTTTTGATTCGTTCACTGCTGAACTGCTGCTGTTAAAAAGATGTCCAGTTTTCGCTTCTTCCCTCTCGACGAAGTGAAGTCGATGTCCTTTAGCCTCTTGAACTCCACCTTCTCCACGTACGCAGGAAGCCAGATGTTCGTTTTTGAGGTGCAGCTTGTAGCGTTTTTCATCTTCACACCTGTTTCGACTGCATACAGGCAGGCTCCATTATGAGAACAGGCCTCACCTGCTCCTGCCATACAGGTGTAATGAGCAGTGAGCACGACCCCGCTTTTCTGGCACAAAGTCCACACATGCAGAGGCTGGTCCCGCAACCTTTGCGAATGGTTCACCTGCGAGAGAAAAAAAAATGCAATGCACAAGTTTTTCTTGTCCACATCTCTGCGCGAGCGCTCGTCACTGTTGATCGTGTCTCAAAACGTAACCGGCAATAGCGAAGAGTTGTTCTAGCGCGACCGTTTCTATTTCGAGCATTCCGTGCAAGATTTCCGAACCGACGAAATAGTAAAAAAGATCCCGGCTGCTTACCTCTCCGAGCAGAAGCACTGTGTCGTCTTGTAGCTGTTCAGCCGACAGGGACTTCACCTACCCTCTCGTGAAGTAATTATGTGCTTCGGTAGACTTGAATGCCTTCATCTCTTCTAGTGTTAGGAAGTTGGCAGAAAACACGAGGTAGTTGAGGATGTCGCCGTAACTTATCTCCGGAAACAAGTCCACATCGCCGGCCGTGTCCATGCCCGGTCGTAGCATGAATGGGTCCTCGTTGTCGCACAGCTGCACCTTTTCCGCATACCGCACGCGTGCAGGCCCCGTAAGGTCCGAGCGGTAGGTCGCGTTTAAAGGTTTTTTGCTCGCTACCAGCGGCATGCCGCAGGAAAAGCGCGAAAAGCGACTAGCTCAGCAGCAAACGCGTGCGCTCCCCGAACTGCTCACGCCGCAATGCCGGCACCACTGCACCAATATGGCTACCGCCGCGCGAGCACTCGAGCGTGACGTCACGTGCAAGCTAAGGGTCTATTCGATTCAGCCTGCACCTCTTGAACCAGTTCACAGCGGTGCAAAGTGGGTTCCGCCATCGGCGGAACCAGCCCTGCACTTTTTTCGTCTGCTTCTGCACCTCCTCGGCAGGGAGTGCAGGCAAAGCCGTGAACCCGTCCTGCACCCGTCGGCACCACCGGTGAATCGAACGGCGTGGTTCAGGTGCCGCGAGCTGCACCGCTGAAACGAACGGCGAAGTGCGGCACCGCCTGAACTGGTTCACGCGGTGCAGGTGAAACGAATAGACCCATATGTATAGAATGGGCATTCATCGCGATAGTAGCCCTTGTAGCGCGCGCTTCAGAAACCGACTCCACCCTACAAGTACGGTATTGTTTATGGAAATGATGCACTTTGATGTATTCTGATGTATTTGATGTGCTTCCTGCTTTGTCAAAAACGATGCTTAGTCATCGTTGTTTTGTTGCCCCTCTTTCCAGGGCCTGAATAGTGGCGTGCTGTACAAACAAATAAATAAGTAAATAAAAATATGTGAGTAAAATTTAAAAAAAAAAGATAAATAAATAAAATAGAGAAATAAATACATGAAACACAAAATCCGAATGAAAAAGGCAAACGTATTCCCACTATTGCAGCTGCGTTGAAGGCCTTACCCACGCTTCTCGCCATTCGCGCAGTCTCTCTTTTTTTTTCATTCCGCCACGAAGATGCTTGTGGGGAACGAAATGATTTTGTTGGTAAGATACGCTTAACCACATGGTTATTTTTCGGCTCCCTCATAAACTCCACCAAGAAGCATGCGGCACTAATTGAAAGACGACTGAAAGACGAAAGACGACTGAAAACTGAAAGACGACTGTTGTAGCTCTCGCCACACTAGCCTATTAAAATTTTCCTTGAATTATAATCCATGAAGGCGAGGTAAATTCTGCAACCAACAATGTCCGCAGTGTCGATATGCGGGACCGGGGGTGAAGAAGGAGGGACTCCTAAAGAAGGGCCGCCGTCGGTATGACCGCGACGCGCGAAAGGGTGCAGCGAGCAAGCTTATTCCTGGAGGGGGTGTCGCAGGGGCCAACGAGAATGGCCATTCCTCAGGGGCCTCAAACGCACAAAACGCTATAGTAAAACTCTATTGTGTCAGCTCAGTCTTTGCGGTGACGCGTCGGAGACCGTGAACCCCACTCGGCCTGTCAGATTTCCACGGGGAAACCAAAAATAATACACTGAAAAGAAACCTGGGGGAGATAGAAATTTGAAGAAGGGGGCTGACTGCTGGGACGAACAATTATGATGAGATGAAAGTAAGTGTGAAAATATGCATTGAAGGTTCGTGTAGAAGACCTATTTCTACAGATGAAATCTTGAGAGGGGGATGGGAACAACCCAGAAATCCTACTACGTGTGAGACAATCGAGCCGTCAGTTTTTTTAGTTCACTTTTCGTGCCAACACGACGATACTCTAGACGTGTCCGTAAAAAAAGAAACTGGTGACGACAGCTGATGAGCACAACCCATACAAAACCATTCATAATATTTTATGCATTACGGAAGCAACATCGCGTTTTTAAAAGCTGCTTTCATTGGATAGTAGGAGTGTGCTTTAATTAAAAAAAAAGTTATAGAATGCGTTATACCATCGTAAACATCGGCTGATGTGCGTTAGGCAAAAAAGAGCGATTGTAGAATAATATAAATTAAGAATATCCGCAAAAGAATTTAATCAGTTAGTCGAATAACAGGAGTTTTCTGAACGAGGTTTTCTGAACGAGGCATCAATCTAATATGCCATCAGTGGATTGTTTTTCATAACCCACCCTAAACGGAAATGAAGGCTTAACGGCTGTTTCAGACAATCAAGCACACGTGCACGCGATAATTCGTTTGCCGAAAAGTGGGTTCACGAAAATGTTCGCGCACCGAAATGTCTGTGCACTGAAATGTACGTACACCGAAATGTCCGTGCACTGAAATGTCCATACCGAAACGTCCTCCACCGAAACGTTCGGCACCGAAATTTCCTAGACCTGTTTTGTTTACTTTCTGTGGAGAGATGTATGAGATGCACATGTATGATTTGGTAATTAAGTTAACTTTTGTAATTTTTTAGTTATTATACTTTTTGCCTTATTTGGTTTCTTGAAATTCAGTGCGACCAAGTATCTTCATTTACGTGATTATAACAAATAAATTAAGCATTTTTCTGCAAACGCAGGGCGGTACGCGCTTGGTTCGTTTCACGATTGTTATTCTCGATTCCTACGTTTTCTGCTCTTTTTTTAATTTTCGCCTTCGTTTTTGGAGGGACGCGTATAAGATTTCGCCCCCAAAGCCCAGAATATCAGCCCCTCAAGCGCATGATTCATATTTCACCGGGCGCTGACTGAGCCAGGGGCCTTAAATTGAACTATCTTCGAGCGCTCGTCGGCAGTGGGAGAAACGTGAACCGTGGCGTCGGCTGGAAGTCTTTGTTTTAACTTTCCTGAAGTTTATGTTTTTGTAGTCGCCATCGTCACGGACATAACATCAATATTTTTATTACGTAAGGTAACTTTCATAATTTTTTAATGCATATTTGTGTTTTGGAGTTTTTTAGTTCCGTTCGATCAAAGCTCTCCGTTCACGTTATTACTACCAATAATACGCCGATTAAGCATTTATGAGCAAAAAAAGTAAATGCAGGGCGTCCCATAGTGCTTCCTTTTTTATGATGTTAATCCGTGGTTCAGTCGTTGTTTCCCGGGCTTTATATTTTCTCTCTCGTTTTTTTTTTTTTTTTCGGGTAGATGTCTCTCATCCCCTCACTCTCGAATCCACCCCCACCCCCTTTCCCCCTTCTTCCGCGCCACGCACGCCGCCGCCGATCCCGTGACCCCCGAGCTGTTCACGCGCCGCCGCTGGAGGTGGGAACACCGGCGCGCCACCGCCGGCGATTTCTGATCGACGCACAGGTCTATTTACAGCTAGCTATCTTTGCTCGATCTTCGTTGCTCTGGTGGCTCTAGCGCTAAAGTGTGTGTTTGCCACCGTACAGAGCAGTGCGGCAACTTTAAGGACCCGTGCAACGCTTTTAGATGCCACGCATCTCATTCACCCGCCTTGTCCCTCCATCCGGCGTCGGCGTCGTTGTTGTCAGCGTCCGCCCTTCCCCCATTCTACTCGCCGCGCCAGCTTCGCTATCCGCCGCTCACCCCCTCTCCTCTCCGATAGCGAACACTCTCTCGCGAGGGTCATTGGATTGGATTCGATTGGCTTGGATTTGGATTGGATTGGATTAAAGTGGATTGTGTTGCGTCATAACCGCGGCAGACGCACTGGCGCCGGCGCGTCCCCTCACCTTTATGCGCACTATAAGACGCGGTGCTTGCGCCGCTCCGCTCCATCGTTCCAGCGCCGTTCCTCCGCTGTCCAACGCTGCAACGTGAACCCCCTATGCGTCGCATCTACACAGGGGTTCCCGCGAGGGGAGGTGGTAGTTTTTATTTTTTTATAGGTACTACACCGGTTTTTAAAGCAAAGCTTTCCTGCTTTTGTCCTGCGGTTTCGCCGCGGATGCGCAAATTCACCTTTTGACCTCAGACACCCTACCTCAGATACACCCCCTGCGACGCACCCCTGAAGCGCATCGCGTGATTCGCCTGGCCCGCTTCCGGCTCTGCGCACAAGGCTTGGTTTTCAGTCGTTGTTGAACTGATCAGCTGAGTGGCGCGCGGTTGCGGGAGCTCAGCTGACCGGCAGCCGACCAACCCCGCCGCCTTTCACGCATGCGCCGCTGGGCCGGGGCTACGTGACTCATCTTGCGCCCGGCAAAGAGGAACACCGCGTTTGCCGCAAATGCAAACGAGGCGGGCCTCCTTCTGTGAGCGTTGCACGGGATCGAACGGCATTGAGTCTTGGTCGGCAATACAGCTACATCAAAGATTAACCAGGCGAAACCAAGACTCAAACAGACAAAGCCAAGCTTTTCTGCTTTGCATATCCAAGGTTAGCTGAGCTTCGCCGCAGCCATTTTTTTCGTGTCGTTCAGATACAGGCGCAAAAAGAATCATCACCATCGGTGCGCAACTAAGGAATTTATTTAATATTTACGTCTATAAATGCAAGCAAATACGGCACGGCCCACGTCACGCCCGAAGCCTCCGAATATGACGGCGCAATGCGGGAACCCTACACACCCTACGATTGGCTGAGCGTTCAATATTTTGTATACGTCACTGTATCGACCAAACGAGCCTAAATAAAAAGCCTCCCTTACCTTACTAAGGTCGCTTTAGAACTCGTAAGGAGGCCTTCGTTAAATTTTGGAACGTCCCTACTGAGGCGTCTTTATAAAACACCCCCTTGATATCTCCTTACTGCAAGGTAGCTCGCGTGTTACTTTGGTGCGACCTTATACCTTACCCTGCTCTTTCAACTGAACGCCCACTTCTCTGCAGCACTTTGCACACGCCTCATTAGGCCGCACGGAACGCTGGGAGCTTCATCCGACGGTGCGCGAGGAACGCGATGCCTATGGCGTCCGAGTTTATTGCTTCGTACGACAGCTGGGCGGGCTTTGCCCAGCTTTGCCTGCGGGTGGACGACTTCATGTGCGGCGACGTGTGCAGATACCCGTCGCTCACAATGAGGCAGCCGCAAGGCCGCCTCAACCCCATGGAGCTGTACTGTGCACGTCGACGAGTTTGCATTCCGGTACCGGTTCTCCAAGGCAGCAGTGATGAAAATGCAGGTGGAGCTCCACCTGCGCGAGAACTCCAACAGAAGGGAGTCCCACTTCCGCCGCTGCTCAAGTTACTAGGCAGTTTTTAGTATAGGGGAAGCCGGCGTTGGCGGCCCCCAAGAAGTTAGGGGAACCCAAACGCAACGCGCTCGCGTGCGGCGAGTCCCCTACAGCCCTCAACCGGCTTGCATTGCTCGGGTCGGCTCGGGTGTTGGGAACTTTAGGCTTAGCATCCTGGCGGATATTTAATCGCCGCTATCTGTGCAACTGAGAATGACAATCCCTAACGCAACTTTTCACCACACTATTATCTTCTTTCTCGCATAAGGAACTTTATTTCAGCTATAATTGCCGTTTGAGCGATCGGTGACCAAGACATCTGCCGTAGCCTGTTTCGATGCTTCCACGCAGGTAGCGCCATCTTTTGGCCACTCGGCGCACCGCGATGACCGGTCGGAGGAGCGAACTTTCGCGGCAGGTCAGCGTAGGCTTAGCATCGCGGCAGATATCTGATCGCCGATTTTAAATAAGCGCTGATAACGATCCCTAGCACAATTTTTCATCACATTAACACCTACTTTCTCGCATGTGGAACTTCTTTTGACTGTTGACGGTGGTCGGCGACCTCGTCAACGTTTCGCAGCCCACGGTCAGCAATGTGCTCTGGGAAGTTACGCAGGCGGTGTGCTTGCGCCTGTTCCCAAAGTACGTGCGGCTGCCAAACGCAACGAAGAGGAAATCGCTTTTACATTCTGCGGGCGCATGTTGGGCATGCTGTTGTATTCGTCGCAAAGGCGTTTCCACGCTTTAGGTTTCGCTTGCAGCGACACGGCGTTGCTCTTCTTGCACTCCACAAGGGTTTCGTATTTTAGCGCCAGTTCTTGGAGAAGTTCTTTTTTTTTCTTCAGTGTAATGCACTTTCCCGGGCTACGCTCGCACCTTTCGACGCTAAACGCGATGTTGACAAAAATCAACGTGAGACTGTTGCCAGACTGGATTTGACTTACCACCAACTGTAGTAACCGACCGGTACAAGAACTGCGCACTGATAAGCAAACATGAAATATATATGCCCTTATAAATGCAAAACACGACAAATTGCGTGCCTATCACGACTAATAAAGGCATATTTTAAAAACATATTGCGCTTACCCTCGCACCCATGTGCACGAATGGCTTCCCTGACGGGAGTAAGGGTGGTAAGGGCGCCCTTTGGTAAGGGAGGTTGAGGGAGGCTTTAAAAATGAGAATCAGAGCTGCTAGGTCGGCTGACGGTAAGGGAGCATGAAGGGCTCCTTTGTAAGGTGACGAAATGGGGTAAGGTAAGGAACGTTTTAAAATTCGGGCCTTAGGAAGGTTTAAGGGTCGTCAGGCACCCTCAAGCAGTACGCAACTGCTTTTCGCCTCATGTAACCCCAACCTTGTGTTGAAACAAATAAACCTTTGATTTGATTTGATAATGCCGTTCACATTTTTCCTTAGCGCAAGCATAAAACTTCGCTTCGGGTAATAACAATTAAGTACAAGCACTACTGCCCGCTTCGAGCGCTTGTGTACCCTTTCAAGCCTACTGTCACTAAATAAGGTTTAGTTGGTTTAGTGAAATAAATACAAAGTAGTGAGAGGAACCTGGAAGGGTGGAATGCTGGTGGCACTCACTTTTTCAAACGCTGTAGTTTGGATCAAATCAGAGATTCAATCAGGACGAGAAGTGAACCAATTAAGGCGGTAGGCCGATTGGTATTAGGAGCCCACAGTAAAAGAACAAATAAGGCAGGGAGACATGGAATGATGGGATGGCGTTCTTTGAAGTGAGAGAAGCGCAGAGCAAAATATGTTTTGAAGAAAGACTTAGAAATATTGATGACCAGAGATGGGCGGCCACAGTGTTACGGTATCGATCTTTACATGAAAAGCGTGGACACACTGTGGAGAAAAAGAATCGGAAGGCTTAGGACCAAGTATATAAAACAATTAAGGAAGCGCAGAAAAAACGACAAAGGCAATAAAACATGAAGTGAGAGAATCAGAGACAACGAACCGGGAAAAAAGGATGGGCGCAAAGAAGTCCTTTGGTATCTACAGAATCGGGAAGCGGGAGATCCCGAGGGAAAAGTTCTTTGATGATACCAAAGGGAGTGCATTGGTTTTTGAAGCCCGGCCGGGTTGCTTGTGAACAAAAACGCCTATCCGCGAGTAGCTACAGAAATAAATGTGCGCAGGTTGCGGCAGGGAGCCACAGACCATGCGGCTTATTGTAACGGAGTGCAAAGGTATCCGTACAGTCCTTGGTGAGGGAGACATCTGCAGCTTCCGGAAGCCCTTGGCTTTAAGGCTAACGGAAAAGTGAATGCGAAAGCAGTAGAGGTTAGTAAAAGAAGGTTAGAATGTTGGTGGGAAAAGAGCAGAGAACAATCTAGGAAGACATGCGAAGAAAGAAGTCAGACTAGCTCAAAAATACCATTAAAGGTGTTGTGCCACCAAATTTGTTGCTTGTGCATTCTTTGTTGCAAACGTTTTATAATTCGTTAGAAAGCATGATACATGCTCTCACACGCACATATTCTGAGTGAAAAATTTATTATCGCACGATTCATGTGAACAGGATTCGGTTTCGGTTTCTGGGCGCCGATTCAAGCAGTGACGTCACAGCGTTGCGAGGAGGCTCTGCCACGGCGGCGCTGCGGTACGTTGCGACTTTACTGCGGCGTCTGCTCCCCCACATACGTGCTTCACCACGGAAGTAAACACGCCGACTCGTCACGTCAAGCCGCGACAGTTCCGACGCGGATTCTTTGTCTGCATCCTCGGATGCAGACAAATGAAAACCATGGATTTGCAAACCATAGAAATGCTAAATAAACGCTCAAAAAAAAAAAAAAAAAAAAAGCTGCCCCCGCCGCGAATCAAACCGGCAACGTTGACCGGATGGGCGGAACGCGCGAGACCACTGAGCCAGCGAACAAACGATTCCACTACGCGATATAGCCGGTGTACTAGATGGAGGCCCATCCTTGGAGTCGTACGTCGGTGTTTACTAGCTAGTTTACAGAATTCCTGGCTTGTAAACTCACATTTTTTAAATAGCGCTTGCGCAGCAAGGTTCCGCGAAGCCCCCGCGACAGCTTATCGCCATCAACTCTGCTCTTCTGCGAAAGCGCTCGCAAAAATAAGTGTGCCCGGCTGCGACTGCGATTTTGCACTGAAGGGATAGTGCTTGCCGTACTTTGGTTTTACGTTAAAAACCTTTGCCGATAGTGATCTCTTATTACCCAAATTACCCTACGTAACTGTTCTTCTGCACGAAACTGACCTTATATTTTCTACAGGCGAGCCGATCGCACACGCATTCCGAGGTAGCGGCGTCGCCGAAGAGCACGTACGGCCGAAGCGTCGAACGCCAAAATACGGATCGCATTAGCGCTAGTGTTGAGTTGTATGGGCTTCATGGAACTTACTGAGTTTATTACCCTCCAGAAACTAACAAAATAGAGCCGCGTTCATTGCGGCACGAATGTTGTCGGGGCGCAGTTTTCGCTTCTCGGTCGATTGACGACGCGTCGTGCGACCAGTCAGGCGACCGGTTTTTTTGGCGTCTTCGGTCGGCGAGTCAGTCACACTACGGCGACTTTCCATCGGCCGACGTGTTTGTGTCGCCGTCGGCGTGGTGTGACAACGCGGTCTGGCGATTCGGCAGTTGGCCGATCTTTTAACGACTCGTCGGCGTCGCGTCGTCGTCGCCGTCGTATCGGTATAGTGTGTCGATACAACCAAGCGACCAAACAAACTGTGGTAACTGGAGTTCACGTTCACGTCGCTCGAGTCGCTAGCGTTGTATGACGTCACAAACTTTGCTGCGCTGGCAATTCACTGACGTCATGGTTAGTGGCGCTAGCGATGGGTCCCGATTTCCAGAAGAGCATTTAGGCAATTTTTAGAAGCGAATTAAAATATATATTAAGCGCTTGCTGTACCCAGCACTTCGTGTTGAGGGTCGTTGCATGCAGAGGAAGCCTACAGCAGGCTTTTTACATACTTAAAATTTGGTGGCACAACACCTTTAAGGTGGTTTTCTTTTTTTTCATGGGGAGGTGATTCAACAGTGGTGTTACGACTCAGGTGTGTTGTGATTGAACCCCGCCATTGCGGGAGGGGGCCTCCAGCGTGTCAAAGTCGCCAGATATTACTGCCGTATTGCCGTACAGGAGTCGTACTCCTTGGGTCGTACGCGCAAACCTCCGGCCCGCTACCATCGGGCCCCTACGCGGTCCCAGAAGTGCCCCGGCACGTTGCGGCGGCCGTCCAGTACGCGACCTCCGCTCGTGCGCCGGGGCATCGGCGACTACCGCCCCACATGTATGCACCGATTAACTACCAGACCTCCGTGTATAAGCTTCGAGTACAGTGCGCGTCAGGCTTGTCTAGGGCAAACGAGCGCACGGCTCCGGAGCGTGCTGGCGACATCTGCTGATAGCGGCTGGGTTAAGATAGCATGCCATTGCACGTGCTTGGATCTCGGACAGGCCCTGGCCGGTCGTCGTTGAGCTTGGGCCTCTCAAATTTGCAGACGCCACCACCCGCAACGGGCGCTTCTTTTCTGCGTGCCAGCCGTAAGCGGTGACACCGGGGATCAGTGCGTAATTTGACGCTGTGCATTATCACCCCAGAGACTTTCGTAATCGCACAACACGTTCGACCGAAAGCCCTGCAGTGAATTCTTGTTGCGTGCTTTCCGTTTGGTACGCTTGAGATTAAGAAGATTGTCGCTCGTTGCTTTAGGCGATTACGTAACTGCCTGTGATAAACGCGTCAAACAGCGCGTCTATCTGGCCTGTCACCGCTCATGGCTGGCACTGGGGAAGACCAGCGCCCCTCGTGGGTGGTGGCATCTGCAAATAAGAGTGGCCCATGCCGACCAGCCCGACCCTGTCCGAGATCCGCGCACGCGCAATGGCAAGCTATCTCTAACCCAGCAGCTATCAGCAGATGTCGCCAGCACGCTCCGGAGCCGTGCGCTCGCTTGCCCTAGACAAGCCTGACGCGCACTCTACGTAAACGCGGCGCCAAAACTTTCCGGGACACGATTTCAAAAATCTGAGCCAATTTCTCTGGTGCCCGGTTGCTACTCTCCTTCTGTGCGTATGGTGGTGACGCTTCGACGTGCGATGCTTCACTTAGGAAGGCAAATTAAGTGCTGCGCCATAACACAGCAAAGAAATTGCCTCGGATTTTTTATATCTCGTCCCGGAAACTTTGACGCCGGGTGTACATACAGTGGCGAGTGGCATTGTGAGCGACCCCCACCTCTCCGGGAGGTGGCCGCCAGCGTGCTGAAGTCAGCTGTGCTGTTTCAGCAGATCTCAACGCTGACACGTAGTGAGGTGTCGGGCAATGTCAACTTGAGAATAGTATATGGAACGGAATAGTTTTAAGCGACCCATTGCCCTTCGATATTCTAGTGTCTCCCACTTCAAAATATTTTTGCAGTTACTTGCGCTAAACTACGAGTTCCTAAGAAACTTAGCGATGGCATATTAGGCTGCAAGGCTTTGTACCATTTCTAATTTCTTTTTGTCAAGAATCGTTTGGGGTCCCACAAGGCGCAAGCGTCACTCCTCACGTTAGATTTGTAGAATAATTCGTGTGTTGACTGTGGAAACTTGCTTGTATTTCGCCGCAATAAATCTAGAGACCGTACAAGCTTTACGTATACGGTGTAATCTACATGAGAACTACCGACGTTGGGCTCGTAAGCGCTCCATGGCAGTGATGGGCGGAGCTAGAAGACCACGACTGACACGAGCGAATCATCTGATCCTGCAGGAAGCAACGCAAAAGCACGCAGAACGGCAGGCCACGCGCAAATTTGGTAGTAGGGTGTGGGACCTCCACTTGCAAAGAGTCCAACCACGGATGTTGGGTTAAGAAAGGTCATGTCAAGAATTCAAGACGCTCGCCGGCTCTACTGCTTGCATGCACTGAGCTAAGCTTATTTTTTATTGGCTCCACCCCAGCGCCTTCATATTTCGGTAGTGCTCTGCGAACTGGCAGCACATATATCCGATGTCTGCAATAAAAGCGAGCAGCGGACGCGACTCTTTCCGCTTCTCTTGATTTGCACCCATGGGAAACAGTGACAAAAATGTTGCTTTCCGAAAGCATCCTCCAGTCCTCTACGTCGCGCGGCGTAGGCCACGCAGCTGCAGAGATAACACGTTCCATCTAGCAGGCCGCATACATAACGACGCCTGCTGAGTGAGTGGTCGGGAAAATAAAGGCGCAACCACATGCAGCGATTTTGGTGAGAGACGCGAAGAACCTAACTCAATGAGTACAGTATAAGCGGATAGTGAGGGCGACAGCGACAGGCGAAAAAATTCCTACACCGGGTGCGACGAGCCGTCGGTCGTGTCTGGCCGGCCGGAAGTAGCCCACAAGCTAGCGACGTTTTTCGAGTCACTCAACACAATCGCTGCACGTTGTTCATTCGCGATTGTATATCCAGGCCGCAGTGGGCGCCTCATACATTGGCCTTCCGTACGCGCCGTGCACCGGCCTCCTCTTCCGAAAAACCTCCGCAGGGTTGCTGCGTACATGCGCGGACGAATCCCAAGTGCGCTCCAAGACCTCGTTTCGGAGCCTACAGGTGACTCCCCACAAGTGTCTGTGGAGGGTGTCAGCCTTCCACTAAGCGATTGGGTTCTTGGGCGTATCGTGTGGAATTGCGACGGGCAGGCACAGCCGGCAACTGCATGCAATGCACTGCCTCTCCTGCTCATGCAGGAAACGCACACATGGTTCCGCCGCACTGAAAGGGCGCTCTGCAGCCAGCTGGAAGTGCCTGCAATATGCCTTCCCGCCCTTCACCGCCAGAATTCCCTCGGAACTTTCTCCTCTGAGGGCGAGATGGAGGTGGGCCTTCGAACCACTCATGCGACCTTCACGGATCTCTGTTGGTGGTAGGTCTACGTCAATGCATCGTCATTCTTACGTGCGACCCACCGCGCTGCGCTGCTAAGCCCAAGGATGCGGGTTCGACCCCGGTCGCGGTGCCCGCTGAATCAGGTGGAGGCGAAAACGCCGGTGTGTAGAGATTTCACCCCGGTTGTCAAATTAATCCGGAGCTCTCCACTGCGCAGCGCGCCTAGTAGCCCAAGTGTAGCTTAGGCGCGTTACCCCGTAATCGGAATAATTTACTAGGTTACATACAAAAGCCGCACAACGTTTGCCACGTTTACAATCATCATGAAATAATGCACGTTTTTAACGAATGCGACACGAGTTCAAAACGGTGACTTTAATTCGTACAGCTTTCGGTGAATGCGAGGACCTCACGGCTGTCCTGCACCGCTTCTCGTGGGCGGCAGACGTAGTTCGCGGCCGAGACATCGCTCATCTGACGGGGGCCGCACTCGGGTTCCGCCGTCGCGCTTCGATTTCCAATCACCACCGCCCTCGCGGGAAGCGCAGGGCTGACGCATTTTCCCGTACCTTGGCCGAAGTTGAGAGGCACGCTCAGCGGCGACGAGTCGGCGACGCCAGAGGTACGCGCCTCTTCTTACACGGGCGAACCGATGTCCCCGAAAAACTCCGACACGATGTCGCTGCGCTTTCTGGCGTTTCCACCGGCCACAGGCACGTACTCACACGCGAAGCGGCAGTGGCGTTCCAGTTCGTGCAGTGGGCCGACGTAGTCGCAGCCGCCGGAGGCGTTGATGCAGCGCACCCGGAGACGCCACATGCGCGCCTGCCCCGACGGCCGGAGGAGGTAGTCGGCCGCCTGCAAGAACGGGCGATTGTCCACCGGGCAGCGCAGCGCCCAGCTGGCGAACGGGAAGCACAGCTGGGTCACTCTCGGGCACAACACGCACACCGTATGGCCGCACGGCAGCCGTTTCGGGTGTCCGGCGTACTCGCCGCACACGTCGCAGACGCAGTCTCTCGGCGGCGAGTCCACGAAGCAGATACGCCGACAGTCCAGGAAGCCGCCGAAGCCTCTCAGTACGCAATGCCCGTCGGCGCCCGGAATAGCTGACGCCATGTCCGACGTCTCCTGTCCGCGCTTTTTTTCACCAGCCGTGTCTTAACACCCAAGGCGGACGCAGCGGGAGTTCACGCGGGAACCTGGCGCGGAAATCAGGGTTTCTTTCTTAGTTCAGAACCTTCCCGGCTGACATCGATATCCGAGAAGCGCTGTGCGTTGCTAGCACGCACCAGCCATTAAACATCGACAACGGCACTACTGCAACTGCTGCAACTACTCCGTAATAAACGGAGTCGTGGATGAGTGGCCTGGCGTTTTATTTTAACCTCTCTCGCGTTAGGCCTCCTGCGCTGGAGTTTTGGCGACATGAAGCGCCCCTAGCGGCCGACGCCTCTGGGTAGTACAACAGCAGACGACCCTCGCCGCCCTCCATGTGTTTGAATTAAAAGCCAGAGTGAAAGTTGGTTGTGGCGCTTTGTGGCGTGTTTAAATGACGGCATACTGTATGAAATAGCCCTTCAAGTAGTTGCAGAGGCTAACCAAAATAATATCCGCTAAAAGAAGCCGACTTATCGGCTTTCTTTTGAGCGAGCTGTCGCGGTGGTCGCGGCGTGGGACAGTATCACCAGGTCGGGTGGTTTAACTGTTCGACGACAGTTACAGTTTTTTCTTCTTGCGTGCGGTCGACAAAGGAAAGTTCACGAGTAGCATAAACACGGAACGCTGCTCATCCTATATCCTGAGGTAACTGCAAAAGGTTGCTTCAGCGGGAGCATGCAAGCGAACGCAAGATATGCGCAGCCGACTCAGCTGACACTGATGGCCTGGCACCGCCTTTGAAACGAGTGAAAATTTTGTTTCGTATTTTTGCAAACTAAATGATTCTTGCGTGACGTTTTTCGCCGCACGATTTAGGAATAGCAGGGTACATGTATACTAGCGAGTAGGTGGGGCAATAGCGACAAATAAACAAATTAAGCGCTAATAAAGTACGCAAAACATGTACCAAATCACACGCCCGCTGCCTGCAGAGATGTGTACTTCTATAACATCACATAACACAGCATAACAAAACTCAGCCACATACACGGCGCGGGGCCCTGAATATTTACATACGATCATCACTGGCTGTGTTGGTTTTCTAGTGCAGGGGTCGTCGAATCTGAACGCCGACACGCCAGTTTTGACTTCAAATGGAGTTAGACAGCGAGACAAGAACAGAGAATTGGCGTCCTCCAGTTGAATTTCCCCCCATCTTCACACTTCGACAGATTATTGTCAAATATTATTAGAAATTCGCTGAATTTTTTCTCTTTGCATTCAAAGCCCCCTCCTTCTCCCACCCGATTTGCCGTCCAGCCCTCCGCCGTGTCTGCAGTGCATGGAACTCGGCCGTTGCTGACCCTCACTCTAGGCTATTAAGTGCGAACAGGGAATGTATGCTGCAAGAGCGTAATTAAGTAAAGTGAGAGCAAACAAGGAAAGCGAGCGGCCTCTTAGTTCGCCCGACCACTTTGTTTTACGGCCACTAATTTCGGTATCGCAAAACACATTTCACGCTTCTGACGGTCGCGGCATTTTGTCACTGAGACACGCAACAAAACGGCAAGCTAACGCCGCGCCATGTATTCGTAACGGCGACGCAAACGAGCACTGTTTAATGAAAGTGCACGCATAGTGTGCAGGTACGCAAAAGAGCGGCGCACCGCAGCAGGCGAGCCTGCGGTCCGCCGGACTCGCTGGCTTTTTAAAGCGCGATCATCGCCGATTGCGTCACTCTTCATTTTTGATCGGCTGTTTTTGAGAAGTCTTTGTCACCTAGAGTATTAGTTTAAACTAGAAATTTCACTTAAAATTTCACTTCGTACGACCATGGATCGGTGAACCTGCGAGTAGCAGACGCCGCCACGGTCCCGGCACTTTCGTCGGCGCTGTAAACGTGTTTAGCGCTGCAAAGCTTTTTCCCCTAATGCCAAGTTGATCGCTGAAATAGATCGGACGCGTCGGGGATGAGCTGGTGGCCACGTCGCAAAATAATCGGGAGCGTCGAGCTCATTGCTGCCCGTGCTGCGTGACGGCTGACGGCCCTCATCGGAGTCTTCACGGTTGACGCATGCAGTGATTATCCCATCCCTTCCCCTCCGGCCGGCGTGAGCACAGTGGCCAGCGGGGGACTTCGTAGCTTTGCGGCGGCGGAGAAGCATTGCCGCGCGTTCCTGCAACTTTCCGTACCTTTCTGCTCCCCGCATGGCTGCTCGGGCGTTCGCGAGTGCGTCGTGACAGACCTTCCGTAAATTTCCGAGGGGTGTCACTGCTCTCCAGCGCACCAGTGAGGATCAGGTAACGAGGAAGGAAGATCAAATGGAATACCCGTGTGGTTGATGTTAAAGCATTGTGCGCATTCGGCAACCGTAGCCGAAGCCACTGGCCCGCGCTCGTCCGCGCACCCAGGAACAGTGCCTTTTTTATGGTTTTCTCAAGTGTGTGCCCTACAATTGATCACATACCAACCTCAACAACACCTGGAGGCCACTCGAGTGAAATATCATCGACTACAAGCCTGCATGAACCCATCAACCAAACCAAAACGGACTGTACCCCGGAACCTTTCGCCTATGTTTTGCGTCACAAAAACAGTCAGAACTGCCCGTATGCCCGTGAGCCGTGAAAATCTTCAGTTCGCCGAGGACCACTGTCACCCAAGGCAGCTCCAGTGAGTAAAATCTCCCGCTCAAAACGACACTTTTCGTCAGCTGGCCGAAACCTGCTAAAGTACCCCAGTCTCTCAACGAAAAGTCATCCCGTGTAAATTCAAAGCAATAGATGGAATGTAGGTGACTCCACCTCAAAACCCATTCATGTAGCTCGAAAAAGTTCTACCCAACACCTAGGCTACTGCTGTTCTGGCCCTGCTCGTAGAAATTGCACATCGAACGAAGAAAACCGTGCAAACCACGTCAGAACGTGGCCCGTATATGTAGGCAGTCATTTTATAAGTACAGCAGCCCAGTGGTTATAGACCGAAAAAACCAAATGCACCAAATTTAGCGGATTTTGCCAAAAACGTTTCAAAACGTGATTTAAATTTCCGCGACCAAAAACAGTAGCCAAACCAATGTTAAAACCAAGGTTCCCAACAAAAAGGAACCGCCAATTTTGGCTGTAAACTTGGAACCTGCTAACTATCAGTACTAGGCCGAGTAAGCCCAATGAACGATGACACGAACGAAGGAAAATGCAAGAAAAACGTGTATCAAACAGAGAAAAAAACTTCACAGAAAGAAAAGCGAAGGCACAATGAGCGAAGAACCGTCAGATCCTGCCTCGGCTCTGCAGAGGGTTCTAAAGAAGTGCTTCTTTCCGAGACAGACAAAGCAGAAACCTGGAACAAGTGCAGGGATGCAAACTTCCCTTCACAAACGCAATCCCAACAAACGGCTCTGCATCGGAATGCGGCTTCCCAGTACAACAGTCGACAATGAGTAAAAGCACTGAAGAGTCTGAAGACGATTTCCCGAGCCTCCAACAAGCACTCACAAATTATCCAGACAAGGATGATTCTCTTCTGGCCAAGCTGGCGAAGAGCGATCGCAGATTCTTTAAGTTTTTGATGTCGATCTCAAACAAGTGCCAAGAACAAGAAGTCCGCAAAGACCTGGACTTTCTACTTACAGAATACACCAGAGTAAAGACGATTGCGCTTGAAGCAAACCAATAACTTAAAGTTTCCCAAGGGGAGGTCAAGGGTCTCAGGGAGGCGCATACCATTATCCCAGGAGCTCCCATATGGCCCAAGAAAGAATTCCCAAAGTCTGAGCCAGACAAACCTGCAACAAGGGAGAAAACGAAAACTGCACTTGTAGTGCAGTCAAACCTTCCTTCCGTGAAGGTAACTGAGGAAATTAAGAAGACCATTGACCCCGCGGACATAGGCCTTAAGGATGTTAATATTAGGCCGTCAAAAGAAGGGGTAGTCATCTCTTCCAGTTGCAAAATAGGAATAGACAGCCTTGACGAAACTATCAAGACACATGACAGCTTGAAAAAACACTTTACAACAAAGTCCCGAAGGCAAAGCTCCCAGAAATCAAAATAGTCGACATAGAAGAGGACATCGAGACAGACTCCATCCCACAACGTCTCATCAAGCAAAACCATCTCGACTGCTCGGAGGAGGATCCAAAGGTCAAGGCATCGTGGAAAGGAAAACATGGCAAGACAGTCATACTGCAAATCAAGAAAAAAGCATATAATGCACTGCTGGGTAAAACTCATCTGAACAATTCGTGACACGGTGTAGTTTCTTTGATAACACATTCCTCCCACGCTGCAGCAATTGTTCAGTCTACGGCCACCTGGAGAAATACTGCAGCTCATCAGACTCAAAGTGCTCCAGGTGCGACGACGACCACCACTACGAAGGCTGCACCAGGCCTCCCTCCTGCTGGGTGTGCAAGAAGCACAACTACGACAGCGGCGGGGACATTGACACGCGCCATGCATTCTCCTCCCGCGACTGCCCGACTTACCTTCGGCGCGTCGCGGGAGGAGGCTGAACGCATCTTTTTGTCAATGTACGTGTGAGTATACTCATAGTAGGGTATTTTCGAACTGCCATGGAAAAGCTTCCATCTTTGCATGTATGTACAGGTCCGCGCAGAAGTAAACGGAGCACGGGAGCGGTGGCCGAACTGCATCGCTGCGCCGCGTATGGGCGCCGACGGGAACCATGGAGCGCCGGTCAAAGAGTGTGTTCGCAGCGCCCCCGCCGCCCTATCTGATATGTTTAATCGTCGCTCTGCTGGCGTGTAATGCTCAGCGAGACGGTCTTCAAAAGGCAGCGCTGGGCTATACAGGGGCGCTGGTTGCATTGCCGCTCGCAGGCATCAGCGGCGACCGAATCCGCTGCTCATGAGCTGGACGAAGCTGCATGCGCCCGGAAACGTGCCTTGTTGCGCGCTGTAAAGGGCGGCATAAAAGTGTAGGCCGCTGCGGTTTGGCATAGCATGTCATTGCGATATAATTAATTGTAAGCCGGCAATAAAATTTCCATCTACAATGTAGAAACTACAGTCACAGACATTTTCGTTGTTAGGGAAAAAAATCTCGCTTACGAGATTTCTTCTTTAATTTTGGGTTTGTCCCAAGTTATTGCGGCCGGTCGGTCCAGGTCTGCTCTGAAGAAAGGGAAATAAACAAATGTCCATGCGGTGGAAATTCCGTATTAGAGAACACCGTAAAGAATAAGTGCAATCGTTTCCTGCTATTACAGTGGGCCTCATAGGGCGCATATTTTGTGTTGGGATTAAAACCGACGTTCTTATTTTTAACGAGCACCTTATATTAATTAAGAAAGTGTTCCAGATTTAAATTAAACTCCGTATTGAATTGAAAGATGGCTTTACCGCATGACTTGAAAGTCTTGCAGAAAAGCGCCGTCAAGGCCCAGAAATGACCGATGACGAGTATAGTCGTCATAACCGATGGCGACCATACTCTTAATCAGTTAATTTGGTACAAAATCTTATGGCGGCTATCGTCGTCCACCGGAGCGAAAGGGTTAATGAAACAACGAAATATGCGCCCTATGAGGCCCGCTGTAATAGCGGGAAACGATTGTACTTATTCTTTACGGTGTTCTCTAATACGGAATTTCCACCGCATGGACTTTTTTGTATTTCCCTTTCTTCAGTGCAGACCTGGACTGACCGGCAGCAATAACTTGGGAGAAACCCAAAATTAAAAAGAAATCTCGTAAGCGAGATTTTTTTTCACGAACAATGAAAATGTATGTGAATGTGCTTTCTATATTGTACATGGAAATTTTGTTGCCGGCTTACAATTAATTATATCGCAATGACATGCTATGCCAAACCGCAGCGGCCTACACTTTTATGCCGCCCTTTACAGCGCGCAACAAGGCACGTTTCCGGGCGCGCGCAGCTTCGTCTAGCTCATGACCAGCGGATTCGGTCGCCGCTGATGCCTGCGAGCGGCAATGCAACCAGCGCCGCTCTATAGCCCAGCGCTGCCTTTTGAAGAACGTCTCGCCGTCCATGACACGCCAGCAGAGGGCGGCGGGGGCGGTGCGAACACACTCTTTGACCGGCGCTCCATGGTTCCCGACGGCGCCCATACGCGGCGCAGCGATGCAGTTCGGCCACCGCTCCCGTGCTCCATTTACTTCTGCGCGGACCTGTACGTGCTATTGCTGCAGTGACTATAGCTTCGAATTTTGAACGATGGAAAATGACAGAGCGAAAAAAGCACAAAAACGCGAAATATGTCCGGAAAGTGGCATTTGGGGCTCTGGACAGGAAAGTACTGACTGCAGTATTAGAGGAAACTTCACAATTCCCTCTCATTATGACGCTTATGGAAAGCGGTAAATCCTATTACGACATTGACAGCTTTTCCAAAGCGTTTACCGGTTGTAGTAAACTAGCGTTGATGCACATAAATGCCAGGAACATGAGAAACAAGCTAGATGGCGTTAATATCTTCTTTGAAACAATTAAACCTGAACTTGATCTGGTGTGCTTTTCGGAAACTTGGTTGGCGAAACATGATGCGATTCCATTCTTTAATGGATACCGATCTAAACACCTTTTCAGACAGGCCAGAAGGGGGGGTGGAGTTGCAATTTACCTTAAAGGGGCACTGACACAAAAATTTTGCATCCTGTTTTTTTTGTTGCGATAAGTAGCTAGTGACCTACTTATAACCTGTAGAAACCTCATTTGCTTCAGCGTGCGACGGTTGTTTAATTAGAGGCATTTTCAATGCGGCCAGTCGCAGTTTCGGTTTCAGCGAGTGCCGCGAAACGATGGATTTTGTGGATTTTGTGTGAACAAAGCTGACCACGTGACCGTCGGAGGGATATCACAGTTACAGAGCAGAGCCGCCGTAGCACTGTCGAATCCGCATCGACGGCAGTTTCTGCGAATGCCCCCCCGTACTGATCTCGTGAGGCGCCTAATTAAAAAGCGACCGTGGATGTGACGCAGGCGCTGCGAGTGCAAATGCTACCGCGGCTAACGAACGACGCGCGACGCTCGAGACGGTGGGTGGCAAGACGCGCGCTGGGAGCAGCCGGCCGGTCTGCCTACAGGTCCGCCTACAGATGTGTTCGGCTTAGCACTGCGGCGGATATTCGAGTGCCGCTCTCGTAAGCGGTGCAGATGACAATTTTTAATGCAACCCGCCATGGCATCATTAACTCATTTCTCATGTAAGCCACCATGGTCGGGACTTGGGGACAATTTCGTGCAGCGGTAACAAGCTATCACTCGAGCTACCTGCGCCGGCGTGGGTCACTTCGCGGCCGTGGCCGCCGCCTGCACAGCGACCGTGCGGCTTGCTCAGTGGGCTTTTCGTGCCTCCGGCGCGTTTCCGCATCCAATGGTAATAAACAGTAATAGAAACAGAGTGCCTGGAATCGCTGTAGAACTTTGGTCGCGGCCAGCTGCCCGATGAGCTGACGAAATCACGGCGCCTCCGCTGCCAACGATCGGGTCGTTCGTTCTCGAGAGCAGAAGCTCCGCCCTCCGGCCCTCCGATTGGAGCGGCGAGCCGGCAGTGCGGAAGCGGCAAACACAAACTCGTGACGTGTTTGGATGTTGTTTATTTACACTTGCGCGTGGTCCTCTGCTGGCCGCTCGGTTGCGTTTCGCACACTTCAAAATTGATTTTAAATATGTTCTAGGCTGTATTCACCGCTGATATTTTGCAGATGATGTATATGTGTTCCCACCAATCTATCTCCGAAGTTATCTCGCCTTCAAAATTTTGTGTCAGTGCCCCTTTAAAGAATCCATACCGTATACGGTCATTGACGACTTTTCTAGGAGTGATAACGTTGTTGAGTGCTTAACAATTCGTTTGGGAAAGACCACAATGTCTGTGGTCTATAGACCACCAAATGGTGACAGGCAAAGCTTTAGCCTTTTTCTTGAACGACTCCTTCAGTTTGGTAGCAGTAATAACAACTCTTGTATTATTATGGGGGATATCAATATAGACATGAGTTCAGCGGATAAGTGGTCTCTGGAAATAAAAAACGTACTGGCATGCCATGCTTTCACAAATCTCGTAGAAGTGCCGACTAGGGTATCTTCTGGTAGTGCTACCCTGCTAGATATCTGTCTTTCTAATATCAACATCGATGAGATTCAGGCTGGCGTGCTTTCCGCTGATCTTAGTGATCAGTTACCAGTGTTTTGCTTTGCCAACACAAAGGATACTGCTAGCGGCAATACTTGTGACAGAAATTATCGGCGTAGAATAACTAGTTCGGGACTGCAGCAGTTTAGAGACCTTGTCAGAGTTTTCGACTGGAAGGAAGTTTTCGCTCAAAACGACTCCAACAAACCTTATGGCCTATTTTTGAGGTACATACTGGCGTGCTATGACTTAGCGTTTCAACCAGTCGCACAACTAAGAAATTCTCGAAAGGTGCAAAAGCCCTGGATAGATCAACAACTTCTTAAACGAATTAAAAAGAAAAACTCAATGTATCACTCTTTTGTGCGAACCCATGACCAGGGTGTCGAACCGGAATTTTTTCGGGTTCGGTTCGGGTTCGGGTTCAAGCCTTTCTGGTTCGGTTCGGGTTCAGTTCCGGAGCACCATTCCGTTCCGGTTCGAACCGGTTCGAACCGGTTCAAACGGGTTCGAACGGGTTCAGAGACAAAAAAGCAGGCGTTTTTTTCTGTTAATTTTTTTGTGTGTTTGGTTTTCGTTTCCTTGTCAGGTTTCCTTGTCAAAAACGAAGCCATAATGTAGGTTTTTTTGCGCATATGTTTTGTTTTCGCCAAAAATAAGCAACCCTGCAACACTTTTTTCAACTTTGTTGGAAATCTTGAATGCTTGTAGAAAGTAGTCAACCAACACATCCAGTACTTAAATCAGGGAGTCGGAAAGTCCCTCAGACAAAAAGTACTGCTCTGTCCCCATCAGATAACTTACAAACTTGCTTGAAATATTTTTCTCTCTTTCGTAGTCTTGGCATTCTTCTGCCGCTGGAATGACGTCATTACAGCGATGTAGCGGCTATTTGCCGGCTTTCCTTAAGTTGCGACATTAAAATGAAATCCACAAAAGCGAAGCAGAAACGGAAGGCGTATCTGCTGGGACGAGGAAATCACGCACTGCTGCTCTGTGCTGGCAATACCGCAGTGCTTCCAGATGCGAAGATAAGAGTGAAAGCGTTGATCTAAAGTGTTCAAGAGTTCCTTTAACTGTAAAATGCACTGCCAAATGTTTTCTATAGTAGGTCCACAATTACAACATTAACTGAAAAGAAATGAAAAATTCGCTGGGACACATAAGACTGCGTATTTGTATGAATTTGAAAGCTCTTCTCTTTGTGGCCGCAAGTTTATTTTTGTTGATTTAGTTTCTTTCATTTTTATAATTTAATTTAATTTATTCTTGGATCATAAGACTGCAGTTTTATACCTCGAAGTTGTATTCTTGAGGAAGAAAATGGCGGACGATTACGACACTCGCTAATGCGAAATTTGAGTGCAGCGTGAACTGTAGTCTTCTCGGCGACGGCGCATAGATGCTTTGTCTCAGGAAGTGACCGCGTCATCAGCTAATGCACGACGGCACGCGGTATACTCTGTCGTTATCACGTTAGGCATCGCCACTGTGAAGCACGTCTCTCGCAGTCACGGAATTACGCCCTCCCCCTTACACTTTCGTCATACTTGCAACCTCCGTTTTCCTGCTAGCTCTATCTTCGGTGGCGTCTTCGTTCTCTCGGTTACAACGAGTTCGATGCTGAGGGACTACGCGAAACCACAGGAGCGGGTGCTTAGGGCTGCGCTCTAACGCGCGGCATGGCTCTACGTAGCCGCTGTGCAGCCATGTGATCCACTCCCTTCGCCGACAAGTGACGGGCCGCACATCGTCTCCAAATAATGCGTTCTCGCCACAGTCTTCTGGAAGGCAAACAGGTAGCCTCCTGACCAGTGGGGAGCACACGGGTGCCTCCGACGCCTCCCTCTCGGTGCATCTTCGCCAGAATCTTCTGGTAATGGGCAGCCTCCCTGCAGACTGCCTATTGCCCCATCCTACTAAGCAGACGACCCTTCCGTCCACAATCGTTTCAATGCGTACCATTCTTTGCCCACAGCCAGGACCATGTAACACCCTTCATTTCCACAAAAATGCAGATATAGCGGAAGTTCCACCTGTAATCGCTATAATACCGTAAATGGAGATAACTGGTAGCACGAAATTTCTGAAAAACTAAAAAATAAAAAAGTGATTACCGAAACTGGCAAACCGTGTGACACCCTGGTTTTCCACAATAATGAGGATTTCGCGAAATTTCCACCTGTAATCGTTATAATAGGGTAAATGGAGATAATTAGTCTAACAAATTTAGAAATGTAAAAAATAAGAAAAATGTAAAATAATTGCGGAAACTGGCGAACCGTATAACACCGTCCATTTCCACAATAAGGCAGATTTCGCGAGTTACAAATGTAATCGTTATAATAATTGGTCGAACGAAATTTTGAAAAACTATAAAATAAGAAAAATATTAAGCAATTAAGGAAAATGGCAAACCGTGTAACTTCCTGCATTTCCACAATAATGGAGATTTCGCGAATATTCCATTTGTATTTATAGCAGCGTCAATTGAGATAATTGGTCGGACAGAATTTATAAAAACCAAAAAATCTGGCTGTAGAAACTCACACTGAGGACCAGCGGCATAGGAATGCTATGCATTAGTGGATAATTCTTTGAATTTCTGCAGAAATTTTTTAGTGCCCTGGAGTGTCGCCATGGTACAGTATTTTGCGTCTCCGCCGCCTCCCCCCTTCGCCCGGACGTCTCGTGGCGGGCCGCCCCTCGTCCCGAAATCACGCATCCTGGCAGGAATCGTCTGCCTGGCAGGCAGCCAGGCAGGCAGGTAGTTTATTTGCAAGCGGGCAGTCTTTTTGGCGGGCAGGAAAGTCTGAGCGCCCAACATCTTTTTTCGTTCCACCAAATGTCTACGCATGCACGCGAGAATGCACCCCTGTTTTCGCACAATGATGCAAATAATTGCGCATTTAAATAAATTGGTTGGTCTGCTACACTTTTCATGTACCCCTTGTTTCAATGGCGATTTAGCTTTAACACGAAATCATTAGCACTGCTAGAAGTCGAAAACAGTCCGGCGTCGGCGTCAACCTCGGACTGTCAAGCGTGGCTGGTGGCGTTTAAAGCGATTTCCTTCTGCTCATTTTTCATATGCTAACGTACCAGTTAGAAAGAAAGAACGGCTTTAATGACTCATTGGGCGGCGTGTAGAGGACGGCATTGGATAGGGAACCACCGGAGATAGGAACTTGCTAAATGGAACTTCAGCGACAGGTGAGAGCCGGTGGGCTCTATGAAAGATAATAGATGAGTAAAGTCACAAGCAACAGTAGTTATCCCTCGTAGAGAGAGAGAACATGAACTTTAAATAAATCGAGGAAAAGTTTCAGGGAGGCGTCCTCATTCAAGGGGTCGAGTCGACAGTGGTTTCCATCAAGACAAACTGATCTTCCAGGCCGGAGCTGGCCAAGGCTCTCTCCCAAATCTCAATGGAAACGTGTAGGTTGAGTGGATCTACGGTTGACTTGTCGCAGCCGCCTACTGTGTGTATGAGGTTCCCAGGCTCCCCACAGAAGCGACGAAATGGAGAAAATTGTGTCCGGTCAAAGAGGTGATGTGTGGTGATGTGTGGTGAAGACTGGTGAGCTGTGGGAAGGTGTTAATCCGCAGGGCAGGGAATAACCTTTCCTGGTTATTCGCTAGCGATTTGTGGTGGAAGTAATACGTTTTACGGGAGAGCCTATAGTGCTAATTAATTTCCTGGTATGTATACAGGATGCATGATCTCGGGCTCGGCTTCATCAGCGCTGGCTAAGCGGGTCAAATGTCCAGCCACGAGATTGGTGATCTTCTCTGCCGGCGATGCCAGTATGAGCTGGTGCCCATACAATCCTTGCTGGTCTCGTTGGTGGTCTCTGCTTGTTCATTCAAAGTGTTGTAACATTCAATAGACTGTTGGCAATGTTGCGCCACGCCTGATAAGAGTCTGTTATGAGACTTTTGGCGGGCCTTTGGCTAAACGCACGTACTGTCGCCGCTTCCTCAGCTTGGAAGGGGCTGTGTTCGGGGGTTGAGATGCTACACCTGTGGAAGGCTGCAGAACGGTAGCACGAAGAAAGAGAAGGTATCGGAGAATGCTATCGGGTGTTTTTCGCATCAAACCAGTTGATCGTTCCTCTTTTTTTTTAAGTTTAGTTGCTTTCTAGTCTTACCTCATATATATACACATTTTGAGAACCTTTTGGTGAATATAAGACATGCATTAGGCAATTAGTTTTTAACTTCAGTTCCAGATGTAAATCTTACGCGAGAAATAACATAAGAGCGTAATACGTGCATAAAAAAGGCCTTTTACATCATTCAGGTGGTCGACACATAACGTTCCGGCTATTTTGTGCGTAACTAAATTTCCTGATTGGTCGAGAAAGAGAACGCTGCAAAATTTACAAATGCCGAGGACCCCAAAGCTATCATGTTTGGTCCGACCCTCTAATCCGCCTTAACTGACCCGCTAATTCCTCTAATCAATATAAATCAACCCCGCAGTTCCACTCATTCAAATGCTATCGCATCTACTTTAAAATTGAAAATGAGAAGGCCCCATTTTTTTCAATTCTCATGTTCTCCTAGGGCAGTAACCAAAGGACACAAGGGCACTGTACAAGAAAAAGTGATGGTGAACTAGAGAACTGTGAGTGTTTGTGTCTCAGTGCTGTTTTTATATAAGTGCCCACTCAAACTAAAATAAGTGGAAGATATGGATTTATTGTTGATGGTGTCCCTGAATGCCTTCACAAGCGGACACGGATGCATTCGAATTAGCAACATGAAAACTTCACACGATTTTAAACACACTGCAGATAGAAACCATAAAAATACACTTTCTAACTAAGGAAATATGCTTTTTAACTTAAGTTATTGTAAATGTAAAAAGATAATGTGGGGATATGGGCAATACCTAAAGCAAACTAGTAGTGTATATGGACTTTATATTAAATTTAGGGCAATAATAAGATGAGAACCTTATGGGCCTTGGGAACTGCAGACTATGCAAAATATTTCATGGTGCCGTCTGGGGAGTGGTAAAAATATCTTCGGATGCAAGGTAGGGTACCGGAATGGAAAACTAGAAATCACAGTTTTGAGGCCCCGGAACCGGTTCGGAACGGTTCCTTCAATTCGTTCCGGTTCGGGTTCAGTTCCAAAATGGCGGAAAAAATACGGTTCCGGTTCAGTTCCGGTTCCGGGCGAAAATTCGGGTTCGGTTCCGGTTCTCGGTTCGGTTCCGGTTCCGGTTCGACACCCTGCCCATGACCCTAACCTGCTTCTAGAATTTAAAAAAAATAGAAACAAACTGCAGAGCGACCTGAAAACGGCCAAGCTCAGATACTATGAACGCCTCTTCCAGGATATACGTGACGATCCAAAAAAACATATGGGAAACAGTGAATGTGATAACTGACCGCAAGAAGAGCACGCAGTCGCATGTTGCTCGCTGGAACGGTAGGCGGGTAGAATCAGCCGAAATGGCAATCGCAATGAATAGGCATTTCATCAAAGCAGGGGCTTACATTTCGGAGGTCGATGAAGATAAACGTAGCGCTATACTGGAACAGTCACAACTTCCAAACTCTATCTTTTTAAGTCCGACAAACGCGAGTGAGGTGCAAACTTTTATTCTTAAACTTAAAAACAACATTGCATCTGGCATCGATGGTATTTCTCCACTTCCTGTTAAACACATCGCTTCTGAAATTAGTGAAGTTTTAGCTTTTATTATTAATTTGACATTATCTACTGAAGTTTTTCCTCAAAAATTGAAAGTAGCACGAGTTAGGCCAATTCACAAAGGAGGTGGCGATGACCAGTTGTCCAATTACAGGCCAATCTCTGTGTTGACTGTCTTTTCAAAAATATTTGAAGATGTAATACATAATAGACTGACAAACTTTTTCAACACACACAAGGTCATTTCACCGTATCAGTACGGCTTTAAAAAAAAACAAGTCAACGCAGGAAGCTCTGCTTAATATTAAGGACAGTATAATAGAAAATATAGAGGGAAATAAATTTACACTCGGGTTATTCGTGGACCTACAAAAAGCATTTGACTCTATCAATCATGAAATATTGCTAATAAAACTAAAAAAATTAGGAATACGCGGAATAGCGGTTGACCGATTAAGGAGCTATTTAAGTAATAGTGAGCAATTTGTTGAATTTGACGGAATTTATCGGAGTTATTGGCAATAGAACACGGTGTACCGCAGGGGTCAAATCTGGGACCGTTGTTATTCTTAATATATGTGAATGATATTCCAAACATACCTTGTACACCCCAGATAGCCACGTATGCAGATGACACGAACATATTTTTCTCCGGTAGCAGTATAAGAGAACTCCAGTATGAAGTAAATAGATATTTAGAAATGTCAAAGTGGTTACACGAAAATAACTTACAGCTAAACGCATCGAAGACTACCTATATCATTTTTAGACCAATTAATAAGAAGATAGATCAAGGCATTCATATTGAATATCGGGGCAATATGATCAACCAAGTCAAAGAACAGAAGTTCTTAGGAGTGTGGTTTCATGAAGAATTATCTTTGCATCCTCATATAGAACACTTAGGCAATAAAATTTCAAAAAAATATTGGCGTTCTCTACAGATTGAGAGGCTTAATACCGCTTTGGTTGAAAACACAGCTTTATAACACTCTTGTCTATTCTAGGCTTTGCTACGGGATATTAGCGTGGGGAACAACAAACAAAACAAATTACAATGGCCTTACAGAAAAGAGTTCTCCGTCTATTTTCCAATGTTCACGGGCACTATGCCGACTTGAGAACGGGTCCACTATTTGTTCAGTATAGTATGCTTAAGGCTGACCAAATTTATTATATGAAGCTTTTACAAGCTATACACAAAGAAAATCTCCATGGCAAACATAACGGCAAAGCAGTATATACCCTCTTAGGTGTGCCAATATACATACACCGAAACTGCGAATAAACTACGGCAGGCAGTCTTCTCTGTTTCAACGCACCGACATACTCAACAAAGTTGGAGACCACATTGACTTCAAATGCAGTAGAAACATATTTAAAACACAGGCGAAAGAATACCTCTTAAATCAGAATATCTGCTTCAATGGCTAGAGCTGTGGATGTCGCCTCCACCTGTTTAATGCGCAGGTTTTGTAGTTGTGTCTATCTTTAAAACTCAATCATAGTTCTACTCTGATTGTCCACTTGTATTTTGTTTTACTTTACTCTTTTGTACTCTAATGTACGTTACTGTACCTCTCCCATATTGTTCTGTAATATCTTGTGCTCTACATGTTGTTTGTATTTTTGTAACTCACATTAGAATTTCTAGCTTGTTTGATTTTACCTCATCATTGTACTGTACCAAAGGGGGCTGGGGCCTCTGTCAGGCTTTGTAGCCTTCAGTCCCAGCCTGCCTCCTCGTATTTCTGAGGAAATAAAATCTTTGTTTGTTTTGTTTGTATTTTGCTTCTGTCAACACGGGATCCTATGGGACCCGCGCAGCTTTTTACTACCCGGAAGTACTGCCCGGAAGCCGCTTGCGCAGCGCCCCCTGGGCAGCGCAGGAGGCCAGCTCAGCTTCGCGGTCGCTGCGCCGCCTGCCGCCGCGTCTCCGCGGCGTTGACGGGATTTGCGCTGCGTGACTGATAGGGGCTCGTGCAGTGTTTTGGTCATATTTCGCTTCTTTTCGCCTTTCCGCGCCCTAAAAAAACTTGTGATGGTGACGACTATAGGCAAAGAGTACGTTTAGGTCACTTAAAAAGCAGCTGCGTCTTCGTAGAGTACGCGATCGCCTGCAAGAGCTACCCGGGGACGCGGTTCTGCGCGCTTCGTCGCCGCTCTTCCGGGCGTCGGCGACGGCAGCAACATATCACCCATGTCACCTCCAAAACATCAGGCACAAATGAATTCTGCTGTCGCCTCGTTTAGACCTGATACTGGCACAATGAGAGCTTGGCTTCATTTTGCAGCGTCGACAACAAATGCGGCATCGTTTCGCATATATACGCCGCAGAAAAATATGTTTCGGGGATGTGATTACCCAATCCCGGACAATAACTTATGCCTTTTATTAGAATATAAACCATGCGAAAATGTAAAGTATATTCCAAGCCTGTGCGTCGTTAAATGTGCCCACACACCCCATATAGCAAGAACCAAGGCAATGAAACGACAGAAAAATAAATTCTGTGCCAATGCGGAATTTAGAAAAATAATAGCTCTAACGGAAAGGAAAAAAAAAACAGTGCAGCTTCTGGCATGCTAAAGACGTTCGTCTAAACTTAAGCCAGGTAGGTTTCACTAGACCAACTATACGCGAAATGCACTGCTATTTCGCGAGATAGGGGGGGGGGAGGTAGGGGAGGGGGACGCTGTGTACAAATGCGGAGCGGAATCAAACAATGAACGTTTTAGTAATCTCACGCGCGTTCACTTTCAACTTTGTTTTTCTACTTCAACGAAGAGCTTATCGTACGGCGGACAGATTTTTGGAAGGTAGGCTGTTCAACAAAAATTAAGCGATGAAAAATGTCGTTGGAAGAGTGAGGTATGCGATAAGGCCCTCTGATTTCAGTTTCTGCTTTATTCTGCAGGCCCCCTGTGCCATATCACGATATTTCGAAGAAGCATTTAGTCGCGGACGCGGATTATATACTAAGGCCGTCTCCGCGCTGCTCGCCGAGGATATATTTGCGGGCGCTCACCTCACGACAAGACGACTCTGTCATGCTGATCCCCGGGTATTATTATGCATTGTCCATCGTATGTTTGTTGAATATTTCCGAAATTAACACATACTGGCTTGTGAATGGTGGTGATCAATATCTGAGGTATAATATTGGCAAATGGCATGCTGTCAGATCTGAGTGCTCCGCTGATTATGTAAGCGCACAAAACCGATTTAAATCGTAGTGTATAGCCGTAGCATGAACATATGAGGAACCGGTGGTTACGGAGACACGGCTAGTAAATTCAGGTCAGTGTAACTACAATCGGCTCCATCATACGCCGATTCCGCGACGCTGGCCTGTGACACACACCTGGCGCTTATACAGACCGAAAATACCACACTAAGATCGCGTGGGTAACATTTACACTCTCGTAAACACACCCCATTTGCGAACAGAGTGACTGCTCCACACAAACATCAATTTCAAACGCCCACAAACGGTAAATCTCAGTCGTGAACGTGCCGCAAAAGCAGCGGCGGCACTGGGGAGCGGGGCGCGGATAGCGCGGACTCCCGCGCCTGCTTTCGAAACGGGCCGCTAGGGGGATTTCAGTGGCGCCCCTACAGGCCGCGCTCGAGGCGTATACGCCTCGAGATTCGCGATCGCTGCGCCGCCTGCCGCTGCTTCCCCGCGGCATTAGCGGGATTAGCGCTGCGTGGCTGATAGGTGGTCATGCAGCGTTTTGGTTCTCTTTCGCTTCTCTTTGCCTTTCCGCGCACTAAACTTGTTATGGTGACGTCTGTAAGCTAACTGCATGCTTAGGGCACTTAAAAAAAAAGCTGCGTCGTGGTAGAGCGCTCTAACGCCAACAAGAGCTACCCGGGGAGGCGGTTCTGCGCGCGTCTTGGCCGCTCTTGCGGGCGTCGGCGACGGCAGCAGCATATCACCGCTGTCACCTTCGAACACGTCAGCACAAGTGAATTCTATTTATTGTCGCCTCGTTTAGTCCTGATATTGGCACTGTAAGAGGTTGGTTCGTTTTGCAGCGCAGACAACAAATGCGGCTTTGCTTCGAATATGTACGTCGTAGAAAAATGTGTTCCGGGGATGTGATAACCCAACAGCTGAGAAAAACTTGTGCCTTGTGGAGGAGGACGCTCAACTATCCTTGTTTACAAATGCGGAGCTAAATCAACGAGTGAACGTTTTAGTAATCACACACACAAGCTGCGTGTTCACTTTTCGTTTGTTTTTTGCCTTCAACGAACGACTGATCACTCGGCGAACGCATTTTTTGAAGAATACCGGGTAGGCAGTTCACAAGCGATACGAGGTGTCGTTGGAAGAGTTGATTGATTCATTGCAGGGTTTAACGCGCTGATTGATTCATTGCAGCGTTTAACGGCTCCGGATTAATTTTGACCACCTGGAGATTCTTAACGTCCGCCGAATTCTCGTACACACGGGCTCGTTGGAAGAGTGTCGTATCTGATAAGGGTCTCTGATTTCGGTTTATGCTAGATTCTGCAGTCTCCCTTGTGTCATATGACGATGTTTCGAAGAAGAGTTTGGTCACGGACGCGGATTACTCTACAAGCCCATCTTCGCGCTTCTCGTGGAGGATAAATATAACTGATGAATCTTTGCGAGCGCTCACATCGGGACAAGACGACCAATCATTAAATTTGTCGTCGTGTGCTGACTCCGGGGTGTAATTTTGCATTATCCATCGTACTTCTTTGGTACAGTGTTTGTGAAATTTATGCCGCATTGGCTTGTTCATGGTACTGATCAATATCTGATATGTGATATGGGCAGGCGTAACTTACATGCTGTCAGGTATGAGTGCTCCGCTGGATTTTGTAAGTGCACAAAGTCGATTTACATCATAGTGTGTATACGGCCGCATACGGAGACACTGCCACTAAATTTCAGGGCAGCGGAATTGCAATCAGCTGCATGCAAATGCTGGCTTCGGGACGCTGGCCTGTGACACACGCCCGGCGCTCATATAGATCTCACTAAGATCGCGTCATAAACGTTTATGCTCTCGTGAACACACCACGCTTTCAAACAGAGTGCCTGCTCCACGTTATTCGGTATTTCGAACGCGGACAAACGGTAAATCGCTGTCTTGAACGAGCCAAAAATTGGCCGCGTATCTGCTTCTTTCGTTGCAAATGTCGTCAAAAGACGATAGTCTTTATCGACTTTTGCCAAGTAAATGCCTCCCTTCGCTTTACCGCTCACCTCTCATGTTGTTCCTCTTGCGTCGCGCTCCTCCCACGGTAAAGACGCCAAAGGTTTGCTTAAATCATTTTAAATTTCCCACGTTCCACTGCAACAAACAGGGTGTCTCGATGCGAACGCTGCCGTACGGCGAAGACGCGCGTTAATCGAGGCACCCTACTTCAACGTTTATAGAACCGCGTTTCCCTACTCCACGTGCGTTGCAAGAAGAACGTGGAAACTATCTAGTGGAACCTTGCGTAACTGTTGCCGGTTGATTTCTTGAAATGGCGCCAGAAGCTATAGTGGCGCTGGCAACAGCAGGCGACGGCGGAGTGAATTCTTTTTCTGCAGTTGATGAAGTATTTAATTTCGCAAAAGTCAAGCATGTTTGAATTTTTATAAAGGAACACTGCAAATATCACTTCTGTATTAAACTGTTGTCTTATATTTGCGTAATGTCTTGTTCTTCTTCAAAAATGTTGACAAGTCTGAACATTACACCGGACCAAGACGGGTAGATTTAGCTGTGACTAGAGTCACTAGATAAGGTAGCTGTGACTATATAAGACTATTGCGCAGGCATTGTTTTGCTTTGGCCGGGTGGCTGAATCGAGTCACAGACAAACAGACGGACAGACATACAGACACACAGACATACAGACAGACCAAAATTTCTGGGTTTAAGTAGCCCAAGAAAGACTATCGTCTTTAAAAGCAACGGCGACAGGGCGGAACGGGCCGGGGACTCCCGCGCCTGCTTTCGAAACGGGCCGCTAGGGGGATTTCAGTGGCGCCCCTACAGGCCGCGCTCGAGGCGTATAGGCCTCCTGCGCTGCCCAGGGGGCGCTGCGCAAGCGGCTTCCGGGCAGTACTTCCGGGTTGTACAAAGCTGCGCGGATCCCATACGATCCCGTGTTGACAGAAGCAAAATGAGCTCGACGCTCCCGATTATTTTGCGACGTGCATGGTCTGGTCACCAGCTCATCCCCGACACGTCCGATCTATTTCGGCGACCAACTTGGCATTAGGGGAAAAAGCTTTGCAGCGCTAAACACGTTTACAGCTCCACCGGAAGTGCCGGGACCGTGGCGGCGTCTGCTACTCGCAGGTTCACCGATCGATGGTCGTACGAGGTGAAATTTTAAGTGAAATTTCTAGTTTAAACTAATACTCTAGGTGACAAAGACTTCTCAAAAACAGCCGATCAAAAAAGAAGCGTGACGCAATCGGCGATGATCGCGCTTTAAAAAGCCAACGAGTCCGGCGGACCGCAGGCTCGCCTGCTGCGGTGCGCCGCTTTTTTGCGTACCTACACACTATGCGTGCACTTTCATTAAGCAGTGCTCGTTTGCGTCGCCGTTACGAATACATGGCGCAGCGTTAGCTTGCCGTTTTGTTGCATGTCTCAGTGACAAAATGCCGCGACCGTCAGAAGCGTGAAATCTGTTTTGCGATACCGAAATTAGTGGCCGTAAAACAAAGTGGTCGGGCGAACTAAGAGGCCGCTCGCTTTCCTTGTTTGCTCTCACTTTACTTAATTACGCTCTTGCAGCATACATTCCCTGTTCGCACTTAATAGCCTAGAGTGAGGGTCAGCAACGGCCGAGTTCCATGCACTGCAGACACGGCGGAGGGCTGGACGGCAAATCGGGTGGGAGAAGGAGGGGGCTTTGAATGCAAAGAGAAAAAATTCAGCGAATTTCTAATAATATTTGACAATAATCTGTCGAAGTGTGAAGATGGGGGGCAATTAAACTGGAGGACGCCAATTCTCTGTTTTGCCTCGCTGTCTAACTCCATTTGAAGTCAAAACTGTCGTGTCGGCGTTCACCCCTGCACTAGAAAACCAACAGTCAGTGATGATCGTATGTACACCCTTTGTCAAAGTTTTGTGGGCCAATCCTAAGCCTTCTAAACCATACAGAACTGAAATAATCGGCTTTACCTTTAATTGTGACAACAGTATTTTAAGGCAGTAAGAAAGAAAGGTGTTTTCTCTAGCTTTGCTGCATACAGACTTTCAGTCTCGCTCGGGACGTAAGCTTGTATACTGAATTTTTTGAGGCCTGCGCATTTTCGGCTTGGCGCAGAAAATTTTGACAAAGTCTGTACATATTATGTATGCGGCTGTGTTATGTTATGCTGTGTTATGTGATGTTATAGAAGTACACAACTCTGCAGGCAGCGGGCGTGTGACTTGGTGCATGTTTTGCGTCCTTTTATAGCGCTTAATTTGTTTATTTGGCGCTATTGCCCCACCTACTCGCTAGTATACATGTACCCTGCCGTTTGTAAATCGTGCGGCGTAAAACGTTACGCAAGAATAATTTAGTTTGCGAAAATACGAAACAAAATTTCCACTCGTTTCAAAGGCGGTGCCAGGCCATCAGTGTCAGCTGAGTCGGCTGCGCAATTCTTGCGTTCGCTTGAATGCTGCCGATGAAGCAACCTTTTGCAGTTACCCCAGGATGTAAGATGAGCAGCGTTCCGTGTTTATGCTACTCGTGAACTTTCCTTTGTCGACCGCACGCAAGAAGAAAAAACTGTAACTGTCGTCAAACAGTTAAACCACCCGACCCGGTGATACTGTCCCACGCGGCGACCACCGCGACAGCTCGCTCAAAAAGAAAGTCGATAATAGACCTTATGCGAAATTGCTTGGTGATCTAGCAACACTGATGTAAACGAGACCGTCGGCCATATTGGTACGGGCGCCGATCGGGAAGTCTCGTATTGTTTACTGTGGAAGAGTAGGTGACGGTAACGCAAACTGGACGCCGTTTTCCGGCTCCCGACCGCGGATTGTGGACGAAGGACTTGTCTGCGCTGCCGACTGTGTCTGAAGACTCATACCACTCGGGGTACCGCGCCAAAGACCCATCCGAGCGGCAGCGGAGCAGGGCATGCCGCCTAGCCACCGAGGCGCATTGCTCGCCTTCATCGGTGCGGACAAACACGTGCGACTCGCAGTAAGTAAATCCTTCTTTGTTTTTTACTTGACGCGAGTTAACCGGTATGAGTATTTCTATAGCACTTTGTTCACCGTTGTTTACCATGCAAATGCGTAGCGGTGACCCTGTTGCAGTAACCCTGAAAGAGGAAAGTGACAATCGCCAGACCGTACCGCTAGTGGGTGGATTAGGCATTTTCAAATGCTGTACAACGAATTTACGGGATGATTTTTGGCGAAGATGTTTACGGAAAGGTTGCGGCCGTTTTTCGTGATGGTCGTCCGCCGCGTGTTCGCCGCAAAAATCTGTTTGTGTGTCTTTCTTCTTCTTTTTTGGCGGTGGGGTGGTTGTGTTTGTTTCTAAAGCGCATGTTTTTGGTGTGCACGAATAGATAATACAGTAAAACCGCGTTAGCTCGAACTCACTGAACTAGAGATTTTTTTAATTCGATGGGTCATCGGTATAGCCCGAATGTTTACCTGTTTATCTCGAAAGGTTCTGGAAGTGAGTTCCAGATAATCATATTATTGCTTGCTTAAGTTATGACGAACACGATTATGCGGGTATGATTACCCACGGTGAGGTTTTTAAATGTTAAACTTCCTTCTCTTGAAAATGCATTAATAAAGCATGCAGCGATACTTGCACACTCGAACTTGACAAACAATTTCGACATCATTGCTGTTTGAGGTGTATATTATTGCCCTTGCAACAGTGTTGAGCAAGGCACAAAATCTGGTCATTTTGAGTCTGTTCCTTGCGGCCACTTCATTCTGCTCTGTCCTTTTACCTAAACTGTAGCGGACTACTCCTTTCTTTCCTGAGTGCTATTTACTGTTACTCTCTCTGTTCTTGCAGGTTGGGCCTCATCCATGTGCTCAGCAGCTGCTTTCGCTCCCAGAAGAAAAGTGGCCAGCCCTATGTTGTGTGCCTCACGTTTGAGACGGACAGTCGGACGATTGTGAGGCAGCGTGCGATTGCCCGGCGGGTTGCAGTGGAGCATGGAGTCACATCCTGGCTGCTGTGCACCTACTCGCCCTCTTGCAAGCCGAAGGTTTTAAGAGGCGCCACCGAAGCTTGCGTGCACTGAGCTGCCACAACAGTGGGGACATCCGAGACAGCAGGGCATCAATCCAGCGAGTGTCCAAGACATTGATTGGAGAAGCCCGCGAGAAAATGGCCCCTCCCTTCCCTTGCCAATGCGTCTGTGCGATGCACGTCGAATACAGGAGCAATGCGAGCAGCAACAAAGTGCCGTGCAGGTGCCTGGGAGAAAACTTGGTAGCCTAGGGAATGGGTTTTTTGCGCCATTTGTGCTGGCATCACCCTCCACAGTGCCAGAAACAGAAACAAGGACTGGCATGGCACCTGAAGGGTCACCTATGAACTACCAGCAAGCATTCATGCCACATTTCGCCGTGGTCATCTCGCGAGCACGCAGAGGCTGGGCAACGTCGTGTTTACTAGACCGCGGCATGCAGGGGTGCGCGAATGCTTCCCTTTGTTCCATTTATATCCACAGTTTGCTATACTGTACGCGCTAGAAATCAACGCGTCGTAGTTTAATTTACTGGGATTTTCACTGTGGATACAAAAAATACAAAAGCACTCAAGCTGATGCGCGGCGGCCTGATGCAACTCTGGCCGTTTTTTTTTTTTTTTTTTGAATAAAACTTGTAAATTGTCTCAGCTACCTACATCAATGGCCACTATCATTACGTCGGAGACATGCATGCAGCATGTGACAAACTAGCAGAGTGAGTTTGTATTTTCGTCGCAAAATATTCGACAGTAAATACATCGTGGCTGAAATGACAATGGGCACCAAGTTAATTAACTTGACGTAACAACAAACCTTTCAGCCCGGCAGATTGGGAACCAAGTGCAAATGCTCGAATTTTCCCCCGTTAGATCATCATAAAACACTGTACGCCACTTCTGCGACGACACGCGGCTAAATGCAACGTAAACGAAACCAACAACACACTCCCATACCGTGCGCGCCCGCCACAGAGAAAATTTTCAACCGCGCCGTGACGGCGTAGTGCAAGAAAAGTTTGTTTACAGCCCTGGGTAAGATAAAGGCTCGTGTAGGGGCTAAGCAGCATCATTTAACAATTAAATGAAGCGGGCACAGAGCCACAGGGAGTAAAGAAACAGCCTAATTTTGGCAACGTGTGGTACTGTTTTCCCGGTCGAGCGCCGCTGTCAGTCGCATGAATAGGTGGCGCACGCTCAGGCTTCAGTTAGATTAAAAAGGCTGGACCACAGAACTCCAACGCAGCCGTATTTTTCACCCGGACAATGACTACGTAATCCCGCGCTTAGCGAACCAACGACAAATATTCTCTCCCAGCGCACCGTGCCCAGCGTGTCACAAAGGTTGCTCGCGCCGGCATAGTTCGCGCCAGAAAGTTCGTTCAAAAGCGTGGAACTTCACGTACCTTTTCTCCGTTTGGGCCGGTATTTCCGCATTGCGTGCACTGCGGCACGAAGCAATGCTCCGGCATTGTAGTCCATCACCAAGAGCGGTCAATGCCCGCCTTCTATGTTTGGTAAATTGGTTTCGGTTTGAATGGCGGACCTAGTTACCGGAGTCGACGTGAGATGGCGGGGCGCATTTTGCATAGGGTCTATTCGGCTTCTTTTAGCGGATATTATTTTGTTTAGCCTCTACAACTACTTGAAGGGCTATTTCATACAGTATGCAGTCATTTAAACAAGCCACAAAGCGCCACAACCACCTTTCACTCTGGCTTGTAATTGAAAACACATGGAGGTCGGCGAGGGTCGTCTGCTTTTGTACTACCCAGAGGCGTCGGCCGCTAGGGGCGCTGCATGTCGCCAAAACTCCAGCGCAGGTCCAAGCTTGAGACACGGCCTCCGAGATCGGCTGCCGGCGGTCCCATTCGGCGCGTCCCCCAGCAAAAATCTGTAATTTATTGGCTAACTCCGCAACGCGCCGCGAGGTGGCGGTGTTAGCCGATGGTTCGGCAGCTTTCACCGACTCCTCTCGACGGCTTTGCGGGGCCTGATTTGCTGCGTGTCTTCGCTGCCGGAATTCGCGTAACTGTGTTGCAGCTTTATTTTTGTTCAGCTGACCAACCGAACGACCAGGTCATGAAGTCCGCTTGTCTCAGACTGAAACCAAGATATGTCACTGTAAGGCGAAAAGTTAATCGCGTTGTGATTGTTGCGTTTGATCGGTACAGGACAGTTCGGTGCAGGACGTTTCGGTGCGGACATTTAGGGTGCGGAAACTTTTCGGCGACAAAATTATCGGGTGCTTCCCTGTTGGAACAGCCACTATATTTGTATTTCCGCATAGTGTGGGTTATGCACAACAATCGAGAACAGTGATTGCATTTTTATATTGGCGCCGTGTTTGATTTTTGCCAGTTATTTTTAGAAATTGAACATTTGTATATTTTTGTTTGCTACCTCGTTCAGGGAACACCTGTTATGCAGCCTACTAATTATATTCTTGCGCACAACTTAGTGCAAGATTGTAATTTATATTCGCTTTTTGCGGCATGCAACTCAGCTAAGACAATTAACCTTCGTTTACGATGGTATAATTCATAATTGTTTATGCAGTTTTCTAAATGAAATTCACACTGTCACTATCCAAATAAAGCAGCTCAGACATTCGGAATTGCCCCCCCCCCCCCCACCCCCAACGCAAAAAATCTTATGAGGAGTATTTATGTTTGTGCTGTCAAACTCAGATGATTTTGCAAACACTGTTGTCGCCAGCTTTTTTTTATACGGACAAGTCTAGGATATTGACGTAGAGGCAGAACGCGCCTCTTTGAAAGCAGCTGCAGCTTCTATATATCCTAAATGCTGATAAAGCGCGTGGGGCTTGTGCGTACAAAGCACTGATTTTGCCTCATATAAAACGTTTCCCTCTGTTCACGTGCCCATCAAGGAATGTTGAACATGCGCTACAACTACTCTGTCCATATGGCTCAGTTTGTGAGACCACTGCTTGCCAATGTTGGTGCAACTGTCACGGACTAGGCTGTATTCCGGAAAAAGACTGGTTTCCAAGCCCCTGCATCACAAAGTGCTTCAAGTGTGAACTTTTCTGTTTGTCAAGACATGCAGATGCCTTGAAAGCGTACATTTGTGAACATAAGTGCAGTGTAGTTTGTAAATAGACGTTAACAAACTATACAGCTCTTGGACGTGCGTTCAGTACACATTTCGTTTCCAACTTTTAGTGCGTACAACGCAAACATAAAAGCTGTCACCATTGCTGAACACATGGATGTGCTTTGAAATCAGTAATTGGAAATTTAAATGTCATGGATATTGAATCCAAAATAGGCCAAAATTGGGCTCGCCTGTGGCCACCGAAATACGTTAAGGAATGAAATAAAATCGGGGTCTATCTGACTTCAAATTTTTTTATTTGTTGCGACTGAAATTGAAACCGTAACTTCCTTAACGCGAATGTGTAGAGCAGATTTCAGCATCCTTGAGGCTATTGCTCAACTTAATCCTCCTTAAACGTGTTAATTCTAAAAATAAGACGGGTTTTTCCACACAACAGGCAATAATGCGACGGCTTTATATGAGTACAGCCATCCGCCGTGGGTATGACGCGATCGCGCCCCACGGTTTACTGAACTGCATTGTCCATCCATGCAGATTATATCAAGTACGTAAGCCGGGATAAGAAATACCAGAAAAATAAGGACATTTTAGCGAACCAAACGTTATTTCGGCGCCAGAGGTTTCCCATCGGTGGTAGCGAATATTGGCCGTGCGTCGAGGGCGTACAGCGGCCCAGCCCATGTCAACTAAGTCGCATAGCTGCAATCGTAACTAAAATAAATGCATTATCATGTTCTACGTGTCGCTTTGCATCCGTAACATTAGCTATGCTTTCTTTTTATTGCGATACGAAGCGCGAAAGTTGACGAAAAGCCATTTCAAGGAGCGTTCCAGCATACACGGCTTTCGTTCCAACCATCGGCTGCGCGCGCCGCGGTGCGGTGGAAGACGCGGCCGCGCCCCCTTTTAAACTTACGCTCTCTCCGGGCGATTGGGACGGCCGGAACAACGGCGCGCCGCCGGACGCCGATCGCGGAGGCCGTGCTTGAGAGGCCTGGCGAGCAGCCGTGCTCGGCGGTGTTTATTCGCCAGCCACACACAATGTTGCCCACCGAGCCTGGTGGGGCCACTGAACTTAGCGGCCAACGAAGATCAGGGATGGGGGGCGCCACAGATTTGTCACAGCTAGTGTGCCGTTTAAGGCCCTCACCGCGTCCCCTTCTGGCATAGCTTTTTCCAAAAACCACCGGACGTCCAGAACACTGTTCGATTGCCGCGCCCTCTCACTGCACTCACCTAAGAGATATTTAATAAACTGAATTGCCGCTTGCATGACCTTTTTTATAATTTTTTTTTTCGTTTACCTGTGTGGATCAGCCCTTTTGAAGGGTAAGAAGTAGCACGTTGTCTCCTTGCGACGCCGCGCTTTCTGTGGTTGTCTGCCCGCTGTGACCGGAGCGCAGACGACTGTTGCCAGCAGTAACGCGCAACAAACAACGCCTGTTTTTACACCGTTGAAGGATTAAAAAATATGATTAAACACAAAAAAGGCAAGCAAAGAAAGTTGAGGATGACAAAAATGACAAAAGCAGTTGGACAACAAGGCAACAGGTGCCGCGTCTACGCCGGACGCAGTAAGCTTGTTTAATAACAATTGACGGCTAACTATATCAAAATCCTTACCTAGGTCAAAATAAATGACGTCCAACTGACGGTTTTCGCAAACTGCAGCCGAAGCCTGTATCATAACGCTGGCAAGATTTGTAACCATTGATCGACCAGAGAAAAAGACGTGCTGATATGGTATCAGAACGTTCTTCACGCATGCAGGCAGCAAGAACTTTGTACAAAGCTCACCCAAAGAGTTTTCAGGCGACGCAAAAGAGTGAGGTCGGGCGATAGTTAGTAACAACTGAGTTATCACCATACTTAAATATAGGAAGACCTCGAGCGTTCGCGCACGAGGTGTGTGCCGGACAATAAATAGTTGCTATAAATGGAAGCTAAGCAGCCACAAAAATGTTGCCGTAAGCCCTCATGAGGGCTGCTGTAATTCCATCTGTACCACAGGAAAACGATGGCTTCATCCGCTTAAGGCTATCGTAGACAAGTTTTTCATCGAACATATACTGTAATAAAATTATACATATTATTCAATGATAGGCGTTCGTCGTTAGCATCAAACAGTTGAACGATAGAATTAAAGTTCTGAGCAAAGCTGCCGGCAACATCCTCAACCTGTTCATCGTTGGAAATAGGCAGGCTAATTATGATCTTTGAATGCCTTAGAACGACAGCGTGCATACCTCAAGAAGTCAGCCGGTTGCTGAGACGCAGCAGCCTCTAATGATTCTATATAGAACTGGTGGTCACGCCGGTAGAGGGTTTTACAAAGTGACCGATACCATAGTTCTGGCGATACCGACTGAACTCCGCTTTCCACTTATCCAGCCCAGAACGCTTTGACTTTTTGTGGGCACTGTCCTTAAGTTTAAGCGAACTTCGAAGTTCTGTAGAGAACCAATGGGGAAATTTATAATGAACAGGCTTATAAAGAGGGATGTACTTTTCCATGCCACTCCCGACAGTTTCGGTAAAACGTCGAGCCTGTTCGTCAACATCCCTTGTCTCAAGAGACACTTGACCATTCAGCGGATGAATAAAAGGGGCTCAGCCCAGCGTAATCTCCACGTTTGAAAGCTTACATCCGTTGTTCACAATCGTCTACTCCGCTATAACGATGGGCAGCGACTGAGGAAGAGACAATAAGAGGGGGGTAAGCAAAAGAAATATCATAGGCGCACACTTGTACGTTCTTCAAGTTCGAGAAGCACACATCTATAACATTACCACAAAGTTTTCTATGCGGCAAAACTGCTGCATGGACGCGAACTATTCTAAATCTAATATCATGCGGCATCTTTGCGCTGCATAATGAATTTTGTGCTCAAAAGAAAGGCTGTTCCAGTGAATACCTTGGGCGTTGAAGTACCCAAGTATAATTCGCTTATGGTTTGAGTGCGTGTGCACTGAAACATCTTAGATAGGTGTGAGTGTTCGATAAAATTCGGTAGGTGAAACATCCGGGAATATATACAATGCACCGATGAGCATCTTCTTGCCACTCGTGAGGCCTACCTCAAGCCAGACTGATTCCTCTTCAGTCTCGAGGTCAGCACGCCGCACGCATTTTGCTGAGCGATCAACGGCAATGAGTGCACTGCCCCCCTTTTTGCCTAGGTCAAATTAACGTTCTGTCATCTCTAAAAATTTTATAGCTAGGAGGAGAATAGTAGAAAGACAAGATATCATTGGAAAGCCAAGTTTCACAGATAACAATACCAGAAAATTTGGAGGGCACGACGTTCCTGAAAAAGTCGGAGGACTTAAGTAGACCACGAGTGTTTTGACAGTAGATGTCGAGATTAGCGATCTTTCTTATCATGTTCAGTTATCAATCAATCAATCAATCAATCAATCAATCAATCAATCAATCAATCAATCAATCAATCAATCAATCAATCAATCAATCAATCAATCAATCAATCAATCAATCAATCAATCAATCAATCAATTTATTTTCAGTGCCCAGGAACGACGGGGACTAGTACACCAACGAAAATAAGAAAAACATGCAACACGGATCACTAAAATACGCTAAGTTATTACAAGCACATAGAAAGGTAATAACAATGAATAGTTAGACACAAATAATATACTGGGTAAGTGAATACGCAAACAAATAAAAGATCCTGAAGTAATAATAATAGCTTATACAAACAAGAGGTTGAAGAATATGCAGTAGTGTGTAAGGGAACGAGCAAATAAAGGTACGTGGCCGTTAGCTGCAAACAGTACTGCTCAGGCCTACTCGGAACTCTCTCATGGAATATTTGACCCATCCAATTTTTCCCCAAGTAAGTTGTACAGGCTTTGCAGTCGATGGACAGACGAGTGACGACTAACAGTCGCGCCAGTACGGAATGAATAGCGCGACCGCGTGCACTTTTGGTGAACTCGGAGCATAAGCTGGGACAGAAGTTCCGGGCAGGAAATGACTCCGTGAAGTAGTTTGTGGAAAAAGAGAAGATCAGCTCGATCACGCCGACAACTCAAAAAAAGAAGCTTAGGTACCTGATGTAGATTAGAGGTAGAAGCTTAACTCCGTCCTAGCCGGTGTTAATATATTGATAGGAATTTTTATGCAGCCTTTCAAGATACTGATGGCTGAACTTGCATATTCCATTCCAGACGACTAATGAGTATTCTAATAGGGGCAGGCAGGTTGACGAATAAAGCTTTAAAAAAAAAGGAACAGGAGAGGTGAAATCTCTGGTAAATCTGCACACCGCACCCAGGGAGCGGAGTGCCCGATCGACCACCTGTCTGATGTGGGGAGTGAAACTGAGAGGACTGTCGAAGAGTACTCTAAGGTCTCTAACCTCGGAAACTTTTGGAAGATGGGTTTTATTAAGAGTGTAAGAAAATTGGATGGGGTGTGTTTTCTGGCTCTAACTTTGGTCTTTGATGGATTCAGAATTAAGCCCTATACTCAGCACACCAGCGTGCGAAAGATGAGATGTCATTTTGAAGTGCGAGGCAGCCAGGGTAATTAACTATTTTGTAAACCTTTATATCGCCAGCATACAAAAGGGAAAATTAGCTCTTAATAGCGGCGGATATGTTCTTAATAAAAAGAGAGAACTGAAGAGGGACCAACACGGACCCCTGCGGTACGACGCTGGCAGGACTGTATTCTATAGATTTTTGGCCATTTACACTAACATAACAGCGTCTATTAAGGAGATAGCTGTCTAACAAGGTAAATAAAGGAGCGCCAGCACCGCAGAGCAACAGCTTTTTGAGCAACAGCGGGCGAGTGGCAAGGTCGAAAGCCTCACTTAGATCACAATAAACTGCGTCAATATGGCTGCGGTTTGTGATTACTTTGAATGCATGCGTCATAAAGCAAGCAAGATTAGTGTTCGTTGACCGCCCAGTTATAAATCCTAGCTGATTGGGTAACAACGCATTTTTCACGCACGAAGACAATACTGCATGTAACGCAGATTCGAAAAGTTTGGACGTGGTACAAAGGGTTGAAATCCGCCGGTAGTTGGTTGAGTCCGTTTTGTCACCTGACTTGAAGACAGGATATATCTTACATATTTTTTATGAAGCAGGAAAAGTGTTGGGGATTAAACAGTTATTGAAAATAGATGTCAAAATAGGAACTATAGGATATCTTTCAAAGTTTGAAGTATATGGCTGCTGGAATACCGTCAGGGCTAGAAGACATAGAAGGCTTCATGCGCTTGAGGCTATCAAAAACAAGCTTCTCGTCAAAAAGAAGCGTACTTTCCCAACGCATACTGTTAATGAACTCAGATGCCTCGTCATCTTTGGGGGGCCCAAAAGTGCTGCCAAAGTGGCGCGCAAAGGAAGTGGCTACATCAGGTATAACCCATTTCCAGAAGAGTCAACCAGTCGGATGCGGTTATCTGAGGTACTCCCAGAATTTGTACTTCCAGAATTTAAAAGGCTTACGCGTCGCACTATCTCCACAGACTCAAGGTAGGCGTGCACTATAGTCTCTTTTGTAGGACTTTTTACACGCAGAACGGTGTTTACGAAGCTCCTTTTCCAGCGTATTGAGCCCAGTCATGGGAGAACCAATATAGGAATATCGTACGGCAATTTGTGTTCTCCGGGATGCGCTGGTCCATACCGCGCTTTAAAATTTCTGTAGAGCAGCTGACCTGCGCGTCAATATCAGCATGGGTCAAAACAGTAGACCAATCTGCAGAGGAAAGATATTCGTAGAAGCCCACATAATCAGCCCGTCTAAAACCATAACGGCTAGAAGCAGAGCCTGGGGATGGAGCTATACAACGCTGTACTCATAAAGGTGCTGAAATGAGAAGTGTTGGATGAAACTTATCGGGATGAACGACAGAAATGTCAGAATGTAAAACGTGATGGAGGCGAAAAGCAAAAACGCCCGTGTGTACGAGATTTCTGCGCACGATAAAGATCCCCAGGTGGTCAAAATTAATCCTGAGCCCACCACTACGGCGCGCCTCATCGCCTGCGTTGCGTCGGCACGTTAAACCCTGCAATCAATCAATCAGAATGTAAAACGTGCACATTTTGTATGTCAGTGAAGCCCAGGTCTAAAATATTCCCGCAAAAGTTTTCTGTGCGATTAAGCTGCTGTAAAGAAGTAAAAGCAAGGAAATCAAGAATTATGCCGCACTTTTGCTCCGTGTGATAATTATGGTGACAAAACATTGTGTTGTCCTAATGAATGCCCCGTGTGTTAGTCACCTATAACAAGCAGGTAGTGATTACCGCGGGACTACGTTCTTTGTAAGCGCCACCCCTGCTTCCTGAAGAGCCCGGCTCCCGTCTTCGGATGCGCCGAAGGGGCGCGGCCAATTAGGACAGTAAAACGCCGCTTTGGGGTTGCGTGCCTCGTGGCCACCGTGTTACGCTTGGAGTGCGTAAGCCCGGGCAGCGGCTTTTGAAAGTGCCGCGGCGCCTAAAGGCCACCCTGGCCGTGGCAAAGCTGCCCCGCGCACGTGTACGCGTCCTCCGTCTTGGGAGAGGAGGGAAGTGCGCGAATTTGGGAAGGTGGCGTTTGGCCCGACGATTGGTGGATTTGAGAGGTCGGCCTGACCAATCAAATCGGCTGCGCGGAATACAATGGGAGCGAGGAATGATATTCCCGTGCAAGATAGGAAGCGGGAGACTTGGCTGAGACTTAGCTTGGGCTGGGGACCAGCGAGCCTCCGTGCTTAGTGCACGTACCCTTGCCGTCTAGGGCGTAACCCGGAGTCGATCGCTAAGGTATGGCACCTAGGGCGTAACTCGGAAGGTCGATCGCTAAGACGGCCATGCATAACCAACCCTGAAATCAACTTTTTATAACCAACTCTTGTAAATAACTTTAAATACAGTTTTTGTTTGTCATCATCTCTTCGTCCGGTCATCGACTTCTCATCTCTTCTGCTTCACCACCAACACCGCCGAATTCTTCAAGCAAAGGGTTCCTTCGCCACCGAAAACGAACCTGAAACCTACCAACGAAGGGTTTAACTGTCGCATTCGTGCGCGCAATGCTTGCTGCCATGAGTTAGCGAAAGGAATGGAGCATCCGCTTCTCGGATCTAAGCCCACGGTGTCCGCCGTAGGAGCCCGAGTTAGAAGCTGGGGCTGCGTGCCTGCCGGCAGGATCGTCTATTCTTGAGGGCCAGTTTACTGGGGTCCAGTTGCTGAGGCCCACGAGGCGTCAAGAGATGCCACTGACGTAAGGGATCAAATTTAGGTAACGGCAGAGGGGTCAGGTGGGTTGATTCACTGGATGAAATTCAAAGGTCGGAAAAGCATAGGTCACTGTTGTTTCTTTGAGTATGGCACATACTTAATCAGGGCATCGGCCAATGATCAGTGGTGGCCGAATGAACAAAAAGCTCCTCATCTTTTTACGGAACATCGTGTAAGCTAATTTAAAGCTGTTGGGAAGCATTTTGAAACCATAATGAAGTAAAGAAGAAATTCAAAAAATGAAAAAAAAATGGATAAAAACAAATGTATTTCTTGAGTTGCAAGACTGAATATAACACCAATTATAGTGGGAATCGATCAGTCTTTTCAGTGAAGCTCAGAGGGGCAGAGCAAACATCCCGGCGGCAGAAGTCTTTCTTGTAAGTTCGGAAGTCCCTAATGAAAGTATGAAGTTGGCAGTTATTGAGCCACAGGTGGTGGTGGTGGTGGTGGCCCATAAACTGGCGTATACTCACTCAGGAGGATTGGCCAAGAGGATTTTTATCATTAAAGGGGCCCTGAAATACCTTCCGCCGATGCCCAGATGTACATGTAACCAAATAAAGCAATGTATTAGCAATCTTCTCCCGCAAGAATTTGCGAGGTGAGTGCCGAATTTACGACGGGCAGGAGGAGGCAACCCATCGTCTCTCAATCGCGGTTCAGACTTGCAACGCATGTTGTGACGTTGTGTTCGTTCGAAACGCATCTCTGGATTGGTTTGAAGTTGAATAAAAAGTGTGCGTCAAACCCGGGCATTCGGCTCAGGGCGTTCTCTGCGATTGCACGAAATAAGTGCCACGGGGCTTCTACGCTTTCTCTATAGAAAGTACTCAGGTAAGAGAATATCCATGTCGTGTTAATTATGGCCGTGTTGCATTCAATACAAACGGTTAAGCGTTCGTTTACACTTGTTTCGTTTATCGTAAAACATCCAAACACTCCGGCACTACGCTGGCAGATCAGCCGGCGAGCCGACGCTGAGCAGACGACTCATCTCTTTGGCGGAAGTGCGTGAAAAAGTCGCCCAATAGCAGGATGTCTAGCTCATGACGAACATATGGGAATCGATTACGTAGACATGTGAAGATGGCGGCGTCCAAAAACACGAAGGGAAGGGTGAGAAAAAAGCGACAAACTTTGCAACAGAAGTGTGAGCTTTCCGCTGCGCGTAAAATAGTAATACTTGGCACAGAGGACGTTGACGACCCAATCTAACGATTGCGCTAGTTCATTTATTGTGCTCAAAGCGCCTTTCAGGGCCCCTTTAAAAAAAAATCCAGGTAAGGCAAAACAGTACAGCCGAAGAAAAGATTTAGTACGTATATTTTAGAGAGAAAGGGAAAAAAGAAAGAGGACCGAGAAAGCAAAATCCAGACGAGACTTGAGCCAGGCGAGACATGCGCTCAGCTTCATCTCCCTCTTCTTTCGTCCAATATTGTAGCTGAAAAAGTTGTCAATTTCCCCGTGCTAACGAAAGGATGAAAGAGACAAAACTGCGTGTCGCAGCATTCAATCCCACTGACCGGAACATACCCATGCGGTGTGACCACCTACACAAATGAGCGGCGGACGAGCGGGCATGACCGCCTGATTAATTAAGCTCCCGGTAGCCATACAAATTTGTGATGTATCTGTGACGTCACGCCAGCCAAAGCCGCCGTTATCACCGCTGCTCCTTCTCCTTCCCTCCCTCTTAACTCCTCTCGCACAACGTTACATTAACCCGCGCTATCGCAATAAACGCTTTGTCTTGGCCCAGCCACTGCCCCGGCGTGTTCGTTTCAATTTGGGGCGCATTCTAGAGACCTCAACGGGACAGCTATTGCTTTAAGTTCTTCTTAGCTATGCTTAATGCCCCCTGAGGGCAGCTCGGCTGCTTTTGCAGCTCAACCATGTTTATAGCCGATGCCAACCGAATTACAACTGTGACCAACAATGCCAGCTCGTGACGAAATTCGTGAAGCTTTTCTTTTTTGCCTCATACGCCCTTCTCCAGCACGCTACATGCAAAGCAACAGCAATCGAAGCCGGTCACCGCTCTCCGCAAGAACAGAAAAAATCAATTTTCGTTCCTGTTAACCGCTTCGCTATAGGAGCCCTCGAGGCTTCGAACGAATTTCAAGGTGAAATTGTGAACTTGACTCTGAGTGTGTTTCTTAATGCGAGAGCATAATCTCACCATGCATTCGACCCTCGGCGACACTGGGCAAAGACTGTCGCCTTTGCACCATGCTCGTTGTCGCTCGAAATTCCATTTTCACGTCCTGTGCGTGCGTCTCCCTTTTTCCCAACGCAAGCAATGGGGAGGACGCAGGCCGTGCGGTGAAATTGCGTGAGGGAAAATATTTCGCGAAGACCTCTTCGTGTCCTCTTTAGCTCTGGATCGCGAGGAGAAAGAAGACTGCTTGGCAAGGCTGCACGCATCTGCTCCCGCAGGTGCCGTGTGCTCGTGCAGCGGCGAATCAGACAACGAGGAAGCGGCCATAGGCCCCCAGACGCTGCTCCGGCCCCGTCGCGAACAGAACACGCTCCAGCCGCCATGGGACATCGTTCTGCCTAGTGAGTACCCGATGCCGCTGCCCTTGAGTGTCGCCGGCTGGCACTCACCGCGCCCGCCTAGCTCCTGCCTCGCTGTTCCACCCGGGGCAGCCGCGCCTGGGCTGCGATTTTTGTGTTCCCCCTCTCAAGCCTCGAGTGACGGGTGGTGCGGGAGGGGGGCGCGGGCGCGAGCCGGGCCCTACCTTTGAGATTCCTTTTGTTGCCGGGTTAAATATTCGCCTTCGGAAGCCGGCTTTTCGTGCCGCGTACTCTTTTACGCTGGAGCCAACGCTTTGGGCGTTTCCAAATTTACCCCCATTTTTTTTTATTCTAAAACCATCGAACCGAGGCGAATCCTGGTGCAACGGTTAGACACGGTCGGTATGTTTAGCAGCATCGTTAATCAGAGGCTGAAGAGTCGCGTGATAACGTTCGATGTCGTAAACCACGAGTTTGTTGGAAGCTTCCTCAAAACAGTGTGCTGCAGCACACTGTTGATACGCCAAGGCGTATGAACATTTGGCATTTCACTCTGCTGCTTCTTCCACGCCCCGCATTTTTTATTCCGGGCTTCGGTAATGCTTTGCAGCTGACGCATGTTTCTGTTTGGTCCGAAGCACAGATCACCATCTAGCGGAATACGTTTGAACATATATGCTTAATGTTTTAACCCGCCGCTGTACGCGCCAATCGACTCAATGGCGCGGTAGTCAGGCTTTTTGCAGAAGAGCCGCTGTAGACTGGGTGCACTTTAGTTTTTTCAGCGAAGCCTCCTCCTGCCAGTTTTTCTTGGGGAATGCTGCTGCCGTCACTTAGTTTTATCTTAGGCCAGATAACTCCCGTATCGGTTAGGCCAGGAGAAGTGACACCGCTGGCCTTCCAAGACTGCCCCTATGGTCCGGTCGGGGAAGCTCTTGCGGTGTCTTTGCCAGGAAATTTGACACGTTGAATGTTTCTTGTTACGTCGCGTATTTATCGGCGCACTCGCCACCGCTCACCGTCTTAAAAAATCAGCAATTTTTCAAAAAAAAAAATGTTTTTACACCACTGAAAAAATTCAGCACGCAAGTTAATTTGAAACCCGGTATGCCACGATGAATGCTCCGCGTTAGGTCGATCCCCACGTATGCGTGGATCCGCCATTTTTTCTGTTGTTCTTTAATCTGTAGTTATCGAGAATGCGGTCACTTCTGTGGCGTGAGTACTGAAAGTTGGGCTGCCTCTGTTTCTCTCACGTCATTTTCGGCCTACAGGGCACAGTGAATTGCAGGGCCATTGCGCTAAACAATTCTGACTCTCGAAGTCAGTTCTCGATCGTTTCCCTTGACAATACGGTAACATGCGCAGCGGACATCTCCGGATAAAACAACTGAATATTCTGCCTCAGCAAGCGACATTTCTCGTTTTCGCCAATTTTTCCCGAATGCGTGACTTGCCGCCACCCCGGGTAGGTGATATTGGTCATGAGTTGCTAAATTTGGCCTACTACCCTGCAGACTGCATGGAACTATTTGCAACGGCACCAAAGCTCCAAACAGCTATGCACTGTTTATTACAGGGTACATGGTACGTCATGTAAGGTTTTGTATTAGTATATAGGAACTGGGTGTCATTTCGATACTGACAATCGAAGAGGTGTTCTCATTAATGTTCATCAGGTTACGATTCGTGTCTGATTTTCAGACACAAGATTGTTCAGCATTATTTATTTTTCTGGGTGAAAAAAGCTTTGACAAAAGTAAGAGACCAGAACGTTGGTAAAACAGCGGTTGTCGAATTTGCGCAATACCTGCAGGCAAGTGGGTGCGAAAGGGACACTTTTGGGGGCAAGCCTGCTCAGCACAATGTCCCGCGTTTTCGCCCTCTCCCTCTTCCCCCTCAGTACAATGGGTTTACTGCCCACATGACAAAATCCTGCTGACGTCCATGCCTGCAGGCGTTGCGAAGAAGCATCGCTGTTATGACTTAGTTGGTCCCCAAGAGTTCCGTCAGTGGGCGCTTGCGATACCATGGACGCGTTTTAATAAAACGCGCGCTGTCGAAACCCCCGTCGAAGCCACATTTTTCAGTACTGAAGCAGAAAAGTATTGGGTTATGACCAAGTGAATGAGTGCGGTGCGTATTGGTTCTGCAAACAAGTACTGCTCAAGTTTACGCATACAGGGTAGTTTTTACCTTGTCAGCAAAAAAAATCTTGGAGACAACACCTCCGTTTTTAGACTAAATATATTTTGTATATGGGAGGTACTCAGAGAGAAAGTAAACATTTAAAAGTTCTGCTCGAGAAGTAGGGGCGGGAGGGTGTGAAGGGGTATTCGACCAGAGATCGAACACAGTCGGCCCCTGGCGGCAGCGGGACGAACCGCTATAGTCTGGACGTGGCCTCCGCGATCGGCTGCCGGCTGCGCGCCGTTGCTCCGGCCGTCCCATTCGGCGCGGAAGCAAGGGGAGTGTTGTAATTTTGCTAACTCCGACACACGCCGCGAGGCAGCGCCGTTAGCCTAAGGTTGAAGCGAGGCTCGTCTGGCCGACGCTGCCTGCGCTTTGAGTTGTAAATTAGCCTTCGTTGTCGCGTCTTCGGGATAGAAAACTCTCAATATGTGGTCTATGTATTTTGACTCGATCCTACAAGTACAAAGTTGTTTAACGTACGTTGTTTAACACACACGATTGCCTTTGCACGCAGCTTTAGTGGTCGTTTGCTTGAAAGGCGAATGCCATAGCCCAGGGTTCTGTCATCTCGGGCAGAGTGAATGCCAGCGTGCTGAATTCTTTTTTCGCTGTTACAGCATTTTCGCGCGATATCGCTGCGCGAACATATGCTTTTTTCGCCTTTTTTTGTTTCGAACGCTGTGGGTATCCGTTGTGTGTATGTGCGTGCGTGCGTGCGCGTACGCGTGTGTGCGCGTGTGTATGTGTGTGCGTGTGCGAGTGCACGTGCGCGAAAACAGCGTAATACCGATAAGCTCTCGTGTATTGTTTATAGGCAGGCGACTACGATAGTGAAATAATCTGTTAGGCTTCCACGGATACGAATCAATCATTTTTTTGCGTTTTATTTAATATGCTTAGGGGTTTGAAGTACCTACTGCAATCTCGCTACCAAGTTCTTTGCCGTGAGTGAAAGTCATGTTATTCCGCGATGCCCTTCATATCGCTATCGACTCTACATATGTATTTTTTCGAAAGGCTGTTTCTGAATTTCTAGATTTGCTGGGGTAATATATTCTGCACATAATTTGTTGGCATGACATTGATTGATTGATTGTGGGGTTTAACGCGCCGACGCAACGCAGGCGATGAGGCGCGCCGTAGTGGAGGGCTCCGGATTAATTTTGACCACCTGGGGATCTTTAACGTACGCCGAAATCTCGTAAACAGGCGTTTTTGCTTTTCGCCTCCATCAGAAAAGCGGCCGCCGCGGCCGGGTGTTGGCATGACATTAAGGGCATTATTTTTTCGGTGAGCGGTTAAGCTGATCACTAATATCTGTATGCACAACATCAGCTGTAAGTAAGTTGTTCGGGATATTAGTGAATAAACCCATCAAGTGGAGAACTATACCAATCGTAACCCGGGTAAAGGTTTTTATTACATTACTTAGACCACGTCCCTGTATGGTAGACTGGAAGTCTGTACGTTTGTATATGCAAGCATGCATGCCAATAAACGGCACCAGCACGTTTAATCTGCCTATTGCGGAAGAAATACCGATAGCCATTTGGACAGTATACACTTCAGATGCTGAAGTATACGACGTCTCTGTTAATAGTATCGCGGTAGAAGTTACCCCAAACGTTTCAAGTAGTCTTGCCATGTCATCTACGTTATCTATCAAAGACCGCACATTTAAAGGAGAAAAAAGGAAACGACATAGTGGGTATTTTTGTGTTTACTAATGGTTGTATTTTGGTCGGCTGAGTTCCCATAATTTGGTTCTTGCTCGGAACGCACGGAATATGCGTTCCGTGCGTTCCAAACACCATGTACGAGATTTTCAGAAATAAAACTGGAAAACGTGTTGTGTTTTGGAACCATTCGTGACTACAAAAAAGAACACTGCTGTGCAATGAATTCACTTATGCATCACCGCGGGCGTAGTCTACGTCGAAAGGTCGCGGGTTCGATTCCCGGCCGCGGCGGTCGCTTTTCTGATGGAGGTGAAAAGCAAAAACGCCCGTGTGTACGAGATTTCGGCGCACGATAAAGATCCCCAGGTGGTCAAAATTAATCCGGAGCCCTCCACTACGGCGCGCCTCATCGCCTGCGTTGCGTCGGCGCGTTAAACCCTACAATCAATCAATCAAGTCTACGTCGAAAATTCAAAGGCACCAGTAACTACCCTAATGGCACCAGCAACTACTTCTACCTTTCTCCTGCATTGGTGTGCGGTAACTTTTTTATTATTAAACGTCGCACACAGGCTGCGAAGGCCGAGTTTTCGTCCTCTGCGCCCGCCCGCGCCAGGGAAAGCGACCTTAGGCTACGCGCGCCGCGGTGCGGCGAAAAACGCGGCCACGCCCCCTTTTCAACACTACATGGAGCGATTTCGCCTGCGAATTCGCTGATAAGGCGCCGCTCGTGCGGCAAAACCACCTTTTTTCGTTGCTGCGGCAAAGTGCCAAACATTTGAAGCGGTCGAGCAAACGCCGCTCGTGCGGCATGTGCGGCGTAGAGGGGCCGGACCTGCGGCCAATAGGAGCACAGCTCGGCATCACTTGCACGCTTGGAAACCAGATGGCGTTGCTTGTATGAATATGGAAAAACAGCGCTAAAACTAGAGTGAACTAGAATAAGGGAGTGTCCCGAGCGGCGGCGCCGAGCCACTCCGGTTGGTGTCGACACCGCGAGGTGGCGCGACTGCGCCCTTTCGCAGCTGGTCTAGCGCAGTGAGACCGTGTGAGACTACGCGTCTGGCCTTGCACTGTCATGTTCTCGCGTTCTCTTTCGGCTTTCAAAGACATTCAGAAGCTAAGCAAGATTCTAAACAGCCAAACGTAAATTTTGCTTTACTTACTGCTGCTCCAGGTCGAGCAGAAGAACGTGGTCAGCCGTTCTGGTTGCAGGCACCTTAGTTCCGCTATCCGCGATTTTGATTCACCTCGATCTTTATATCTGGCGCGGGCGCTTCTGAATGTCAATGAACTGTCACCTGTGTTATACGCAACACGCCGAATACTGCCTGACGAACGGTAATTACTTTTCGCGAACTGGCAGGTGTTCAGCATGGACTGATAGTCCCTGCGCAGGGCAGAGCATCGCGGTTCTAAAAACACGTCATTCCTCGTATAGCAGCATTTAGGAGCGACAAAATTTTTTTTTAGCCGATGTGTTGCAGTAAACTCTGATGTATTATTCGGCGCATGCGCGCAAATAAGCGCGTTGACCACCCACCCCCCCTCAACCCAATCTCCTAAAAGGAAGTTTAGACCCGCCGCATACACAAAAACGAAACTAACTGCTGCTTGCTTGCCAATATGGTAAGGAGTCTTTACTATTTTTCAGAGATCAGAGGTGCTATCATGATGAAAGACTAATTATTTTGTGGTTATTGTTATAATTACTATAAAAAGAACAGTAACTAATGTTAACACTTACATGCAATGCTACATGTTAAGCAAAGTTGTGTACAGCTATGGCCCAGCTTCACCTTTTTCAAACCCGATTGCAATTTTTATAATATACGTACAGTGAACGAGATAGAACAGATTACCTTTCAGTGTGCTGTCACAGTTTATTTCGCGATTTGGTCCTGTACTACGGGCATTTACTTAGTTTAGCATACTTTGCAGATTGCCGTCTTTTTGCATTGCTTCTGTTGATGCTTTTGATGTATAAGTGGATGCGGGTCGTGAGGTAAAACGCACCTCTGCCGCAACAGCCTTACAATGATCACTGCACCCAAGTTCACACTGCTGCTTAGCCTTCACCACACTCAAAATGTCAAGGACGCTATCCCAATGAAGCTCAAGAAGACTGAAGGATCAGTGAACGCGTTCTCCATGTTTAGCACAAACCTGTGCAGAACGGCCTGTACACAAAGTGGAGCTCGCACACTGCAGCCGACGATTCTGTGAGGGGCTTGTCCTAATAGTGACAAATACGTTTCCCCATCCAGCCAGGATGCATCTGTTACTTCCCACACAATTCGACGCACAATGAAATTCCGCACTCAACCAGGCGCTCTATGGCACATAATATGGGAGTGCGTCAAGAACCCAGACCTCCCACCTGCTTTTCCTTCCCCTACTCCTGAGCAGTGGGACATGTTGCTGTCCAGCTCCCTTTCTCAAGATCAACTTCTGCTGGTCGAGAGGGCCAGTCGAGCCGGGACGGCACATGGTTACCTGAAATGAGGAACCACCCCACCTAAAAGCTCGATAAAAAAAGTTTTGTCTCTCTTCTGCCGGCGCAAATTGCGCTTCCACTTTTTTCGAACCTCTTCGTCTCTTGGGGCGGCGAACAAAGACGCCTTTGGAGCGCCCTGATAGCCGGTGTGACAGCCTGGGCAAAACAGTGCGCTCAGTCCTTCTTTTCGCCATCTTCCTCACATGCTGGTCCTTGAGAGAGAGAGAGAGAGAGAGAGAGAGAGAGAGAGAGAGAGAGAGAGAGAGAGAGAGAGAGAGAGAGAGAGAGAGAGAGAGAGAGAGAGAGAGAGAGAGAGAGAAAAACTTTATTTGCTCAGAGCCATGGTCGGGCCCGTTAATCCGGGACTGCCGGTGGTCGACGCGTAGCTCTCTCAGCCCGATCCGCAAGCCATTTCTGGCAAGCTGGATGCGGGTTGAGCAGGGTGGCCTCCCATTGTGTCGTGGATCTGTTGTTCGGTGTGATGTTCTTCATGTTGGGGTTTTGTGTGCAGTGCCACATCGTGTGGAGTAAATCTCTTGTCTGGTCGCAGTGCGGGTACTGTGGTGTTGGGTAGATGTCCGGGTAGTATTTATGTAGGGTTGCGGAAATTGGAAGTGTGTTTGTGTGAAGCTGTCCGAGTAACACCTCCTCCATTCTTGTGAGCGAGGGATGAAGGGCTGGAAATCTCCTCCTGCCGAGCCTCTGTTCAAGCAGTATCTCCCTGTAGGCAGTACGCAGCGAAGGGATGATGCACTCTCTTACTGTTTTGAAAAACACGTCAGAACCTCAGCACCGATTCCACCGAACACACGTGCACCCACCGCCTCCCAAGTTCTACGTTTCGTCCGGTCTGAGGGATGCGGCTGCTGCGGCGACAGCGCACAGCGCGGGCGCGGCTGACCGGCTGCGAGATCGTGCACCAGCGCCCCTACCCACCCTAGCGGTGGTCGACGGCGCGCGGCACGCCGAAAGCAACGCCGTCTCCGCCCGCTCGGGCCACTCCCCTATTCTAGTTCACTCTACTAAAACGGGACAAAGAACGTGACAAGACTGGGCGCTGACTAACAACAACGAGTTTTATTTCGCCGTGGCGGAATATATACCCTCGGAAAACACGAAAAGAAGAGAAAGGGAGACAAACAATCAACTAATATACAAGGCGCATGTGCGAAAAAAACTTTCATTGATCAAGGTATCTATGTTCTTTTCCCAACCATTCAATGGATGCCTTACTGACGGACGAATCACCCCGCTTGTGGATGACATGTGCTTCGTAGATTTCTCTGGCACTTTTTCCTTTATACTTTCTTAGCACACGTGTCTGCTCGAAAAGAGGAAAGTTTTTTTCTCGCCAAATGAAAGTTTTTCTCGCACATGCGCCTTGTATATCAGTTGATTGTTTGTCTCCCTTTCTCTTTTCTTTTCGTGTTTTCCGAGGGTATATATTCCGCCACGGCGAAATAAAACTCGTTGTTGTTAGTCAGCGCCCAGTCTTGTCACGTTCTTTGTCCCGTTTTAGCGCTGTTTTTCCATATTCCGTTATGTACCAACAAGCCCGCACCAATACACTTTTTCAGTTGCTTGTATGAGCGCGACAAAAGCGCGGACACACCAAAACGTTTTTCTTTTCTGCTGTGTGTGCGTATATTGATAAAGAATGGGCGATTCTTATATAAAACCGCAAATACACTTATATTTACCACAAACCAGGCAGAAACAACTTGCCAAGAAAGTAAAATAAAACCACCCTTGTTAAAATCACAGCAACCTTTGCTGGTGGCAAACTTAATTCAGTCTACAAACAAGGTGCATCTGAAATGCGAAAATTGCGGCGTTCGCAGGCCCCATGTAGACAATATGTGACTGGTAAAAAGCGCAAAGGCTCATGGGTGCATTGTCTGCTCCCGCGGAGTCCTGCCACTTCCGGTTCGAGAGCTCTCCGCGCCCCCGTAGGCCGGCGGTTTTCACGCGAGCGTGTGCTTGTTGTTTATCTGTTCCGACCGAAAAAAAAAAAACCGCTCATGCATCGCGCATGCAATGAATAACAATGATGAATCTTACTAGGGGCTCTTCTGAAAGGTAAGCACCCTGTGATGAATAAACAACACGCACACGCGCGCGTAAAAGCCGTCGGTGTTTGGGAGCTCAGGCGAGATCTCGAACCGGAAGTGGCAAGAGCAGACGATGTACCCGTGAGCCTTTGCGCTTTTTACCGGTCACCTATTCCAGGCATTGCGAACTTCGCAAGTGCGAATGTTCGTTCCAGCGGATTCGCAGGCGAAATTCGCTCCGTGTAGAACGGGCTTAAGGGGCAAAGGCGCATTGGTATCTTGCGTTCGTACCTTCAATACTTACCATGCTGTGCTTTAGTACTGGATGACGCTTTCGCGTCGTCTGCTCGTACACGTTGCGCGCGCCGTAAGACGCGTGCTGCACACGATAAATAATGAATATGTGCACTTGTTTGGCACTAAGCTAGCATAGTTACCTCTGCTTGCGGATTTATCTATAAACGCAATAATCGGCGGCTCTTGCGGGATAATGCGCTAGTTTAGTTCCATGAAACATCGTCGCCGTCGTCACCACTTGAGCGTAAAACGTGTTTAAACATTGTTTCGACGAATTACACTTTTGTTATTCATGAGTGCTGTCTTCTGCCGTTTCGGGAACGTCAAAGGGTGCTTTTGGAAAGCGCGTGGTGGTTATATAAAGGATAAAAATTCACTATTGACTAAAGGGGTAGGAAGCGACAAGACCCGTGCATACCCGCACATTTGCCACACCCTTGTAAAATTTTGCTGTGTTATTTTAGTAAGAAGAAACAAACGAAAACAATTACACTGCGCACTACCTGTGCGCTATCACCTGCACATTACGGGGGACGTATTTTAGACACGCAAGCGCCTGTGTTATCGAATTATTCCGGTACCTTTTTGAAAATACATACCATTTCGGACAGTCCTTGCTTATACTGTGTTACTAATTGTATGTAGTATTTAAAATACGTTTCTGTGGATGCGCAAGACTATTTCAGGGGTATTTCTCGGTAAAATTAAGCAGTTGTGAGTTTGCGCCAGTCCTGTGGCATTTCGAGTGTCATTTTTAATAGCCCTTTTTCAAATCACAACATGAATCACCTTGTCCAAAAATGTGTTTTACTCAGCATAACCAAATGCCTAATATGTTCAGGTCTTCGTCCCTTAAGGTGGACGTAGTTTAAAGGAAAAATCGTGTAATATAATGAACGTTGTTGCCCACTTGTGTGGAGGGTGTACGTGTGCCACGACTCGGTGGATTTTTTTTTTAATTTTCCCACAGTACTAGCTTTAAATACCATTTGGAAAAAGGCAAACCACAATTCCTGGACAATATCGGCCCAAAGGGGGTGTTATTCAGTTTTCAAAATACTGATGTTTGCTTCTTGAAATACTGTTTTGTCACCGCTACGGAACACAATAGCGTACTTTCAATCGCAAGTATAATCGCCGACGTTTGGTTTTTCGCGTTATCCTGTTTCTCTTCTTGCTGCGTTTGGAACGTTGGCAGAATCCCCCGCCTCTCCACCCCCCCCCCCTCACCCCCCTCAAAAAAAAAGAAAAAAGCACACAACTTTCATCCGTGCCTTTTTTAACCAATCCTCAATAATTAAATGCCAGTGCAAAAGCGAGGTTCATTTTACAGCATAAAGCTATTACCGGGAACCCGTTGCGTTATTTCGTAATGAGAGATAAAGAGGAAAGTTTTACTACATCTGCAACAGGGCAACTTCATTCGCCATATTTATGGTTCGTAAGCGACATTGCACAAGATTGCAAACACATCTCGCTGTTCTAGGCACCTGTTAGATTTTAAAAGGAGCGCAAATGGTTAACAGTGCAGCCGTAACCGATAATCTCTGCTCACTGTGCATGAGATCCCAGAAGCTTGGTTTGCACACTGTAAACCTGCATGTCACGTCGAAAAAATCTAGCTAAACATGAGTTGATCGCTGGAGTAGAAACGGAGACACCGACCAAAAGAAACTTAAAAACTTCAAGACGTTTCGGCTTCGTTACTGAAGCCTTGTTGCTCCGTAACAACTTCGACAGTGGCCTTTTTGTGAGGGTGTCTGACACCTGCATCCCTTTATTTGCGTTGAGTTACACGGATACAGCTTGCCACCTTCATTCCAGGATTAGGCGGTTCAAAACTTCAAGCGGAGTACACCGCTTGCACGACCCGGTAAGCAGTCGCAAGCCCCGACGGCGATTTCTGATACGTGACGCTTCACTGCGTCGGTCTTGTGCGCGCCGCAAAGCTCGTCTTGAAGGCCGTTGAGCGCCGGGAGCTTCCAAAGGTCAAAAGTGCCGCGTTTTTTATTTTGTTTCTTGTGTGTGACATAACATACCTTGCTCGAAAATCGTTGCACCAACAACCTTTTACAGCGAAGCTATTACCCTCTCGTCGGTCGGGAAATTTTTTGTAGTAACAAAAAACCCAGCCACGACCCAGCAGTTCTCGCCCTAGACGCCGAGCGCATGCGTCAGGCTAATCATGATGTGCAGCATAGAGCTCAGTATTCGTTCAAAGAAAAAGAGTCAAGGAAATTTTGTCATTCTTGCGTGTTTCGCTTTGTTTACAAAGCAAGAAACGCAAATGCTTGCGGAGTTGTTAACTAACTAACTAACTAACTGTGACTGACTGACTGACTGCAACGGCTTACTTGCACGAATGCTTTGCTCTGTGGACAGCCAATGCACTCCCCATTTGTACAAGTGCGGCACGCACACACACAGCTGGCTGGCGCCGCATCTTTCCAAGGTGCTACGAGTTGTGCCGCGCCTCCGCCAGATGGCACCACGGGTCCCGCGACCGAGAGAAGACGTAGTGAAACATCCCCCTCGCGAGGGGCACGATCAAATGCAGAGCATTTCCGGGGGCGCACGACGTTAAGTAGTTTGCGTTACGTTAATGTTGTTGCACTTGTGGCAACTGCTGACGAGAGAGCGCTCGTCAGCAGTAATTTGAATGAGTCAACGATATAAGGCGCGTTCGTAGCGCCCCATTCTGTGTCGGCTTTGTGGCGCAGTGGGTAGAGCACCATGTACATTGCGTTCCGCCCGCAGGGTCGAGGGATCGAAACCGGGCGCCGGATAGTATTTTTTTTATATAGTAGGGACAACGACGGTGCGGACTACGGACGTCAACGTGGGTGACATCGTGAGTTACTTAAATGCTCTGCATTTAAAACGAGCGCCCTCCCTCTGCCCTGTCGCCGCGCTCCGGAAAACGACAAACGAAAACCGCCACCGACGGCTGCGCTAGTGACAGAAAAAAAAAGTTGTCATAAAGGGTGAAAATAAAAGATAGGAGAAGGAATAACTCACAGAAAATCAGCCGAAATGGACCGAGAAATTTTATTGCCTCACGCGAGGATGTGCGCTGGGGTCTATTTGTGTTTGGGAAACGGGGATTGCGTAATGTTAAACAGAGAGAACGCGAATGCTGGTTTATCTACGGAGTACTACGGTAGCCCTTAACGGGAAGTATACCCACGGATATTCCACTCAACGTCTACCATAAAAAGCACATCGCAAGTGTTAATGGCATTTTCGCATATTTTAGTTCATCGTTCTTTTCAAAGCGTGGGTACGGGATCCACACCATGGCCTCCTGCTCCGATTCTTTCGGGAATCGGGAGTGTATTTGTACATATAGTTCCTTATGCCGTATTACAAACTTTCGCAATTAAAAAAACTTCAGCGTTACTCTCCGGGACCCCGGAAAGAAGCATTTTAGCGATATGTTGAATAACAGCAAGTGCGCAGGCGGATCCAGGTTTTTTTTTTTGAGGGGGGCGGATGTCAGCTTCTATCAGGGGTGATGATGATGATGATGATTGTGATCAGGAGGAGGAAGGGGATAATAACCTTTTTTATTCACTGGAATTTTGGAAAAGTGGAAGAAATACAAGAAATAGAAAATAATTTTGCTACGGTCTAAAGGGTCTTTTTCTTAGGAGTATAAATTTCAAAATTAAGGGGGGGTCAGGACATCCGGACCCCCTCCCCCCCTCTGGATCCGCCATTGAGCAAGTGTACGTGGCGGCTGTGGGTAATCTTGCGGACAATAAGGCTAATTTTTGTGTTTGTTGGGTAGTTAACCATTTTATTCGGGTTCCACACGTCGAGGCTACATCTGTACCGGGAGGCGCTCAGTATACGGTGGAGAGGTGCGGATTTAGACCAACTGGGAACGTGCGCAGAAACACAAGGAAATTCTGTAAGACGGGGAACGTGCTAGTGAGAGGTAATGCTAATGCTAAATCTCGTTCTATTGCCCGTACTAGAAGACACGTTGCGCTCCATTCAGCAGCCCCTGCAGGCCAACGATGCATTCGGGGTGCGTGTGCTTCCCAGTTGCGCAGTGGTGAATGTCCGCAGGATACCCGCCGCAGTGGCTCAGTGGCTAAGGCGTTGTGCTGCTGAGCACGGGGACGCGGGTTCGATTTTCGACCGCGGCGGCTGCTTTTCTGATGGAGGCGAAAAGCAAAAACGCCCGTGCGCACGATATTTCGGCGCATGTGGTCAAAATTAATCCGGAGCCCTCCACTACGGCTCGCCTCATCGCCTGCGTTGCGTCGGCGCGTTAAACCCTACAATCAATGTCCTCAGGACGTGCCCGTAGACATCACCGGTGCAGTGGAGGCTTTTGGTGGTGGGAGCAGTCAACGTTCTAGTTGACTCCCGATTTTAAAGCGACACAAACGGTCACACGCGCGTATCTCCCAGCGAGCATTCTCGGGAGGTCTTTTTCAGTCTCGCCGATTAAATTTTCTTGCTGCAGGTACAAGGCCCGGCTGCTCGCGGCGCCTATCCAATGGCTGGTCGGCAGTGCCCAGACTCCCGGGACGGCCCGGAGGCGCTGCTGTGCGCCGAGCAGACGGAGGGATGGCTGAATCCCGGATCAGAGGCCGAACTCCCGCCGTGGCCGGCCGTCGTGTCGCCGTTTTTCTTCGTCCCCGCAACCAACTTTCAGCAGCTGTACCCCTTCAGCCCGTTCGCCGCGCACGAACAGGGGGACTTCGTCCAGCCCCTCTACATCCAGGACCACCTAGTCGCGCCGTCGGAAGGCCCCGCGGCGTGCGACATCGAACACGCACTGCAGCCGTTCGACTACGGCGGCTTCCTGCACGCGCTGCATGTGCGCGACATGTTCCACCCCACCGAGGCTGGCGAGCCCCATGGCGAGCCCCCGATGAGCAGCGAAGGCTGTGGCGACGCCCAGGTGGCCTTCTTTGAGCGCAACGTGTGGGAGAGCCTGCAGGAGACGTACTACGGCCCACTGGTCACCAACTACGGAACGGTGTCAGTCATCCTGAAGCAGCGCATGCGAGTGGACATCACGGTCGACCGCGCCATACGGCTGGTAAATTTCGAGAAACGCTGCACGGCGGCCATAAATTGCTTCGGAGACATGTGTTGCCTGTGTCACCCGTGCGGCCGCGTGTACCAGGAACGAATGAGCGTGGACATGGCTACCGGAACCCGGCTGGCGAAGATCTCCAGCCGCGGAGTGACCTTCACGGCACTTAACCACGGGCTCGTGTACCTGGTCGATGCCTCTGGGACCAAGTCCACCACCGAACGGTTTCACAACCTCGGCTACGACATCCCCCTGAGCGTCTTCTACTCCCAAATGCAGCGTAGTAGCCCAGACGTGTTCGAGAAGTGCCTCGACCTCATCGGCCCGGCGACGGTCCGCACCTCGCGCAATGGAGACCACATCTGGAACATCGGGGGCGTGCGCATCAAGCAGACCCCGTGGGGAGACGTCCAGGTCTCCCGCGACTCGGGCCGCAGGATGATCTGCAGTTCGCCCACAGCTGGAAGCATCTCCATCACTACGCCCGTCGTCAAGATGGCAGTCACGTGCGACCCGAGCCGGTACTTCTTTGTCCGCATGGGCAAGAAGCGAATCATCGGCTCGGCAGACGGGTTTGCCGTGAAAAACGGCAGCCAGCGGGCTGGCTTTGACCGCAGGGGAAGGGTGACGCTCCCGTAGCCGAGCACCGCACGCGTCATCGCCGGCCTTTCCAGAGGGAGGGAATGGAAGGTGCTCTTCCGTGGGCGAGGTCGGTGGGAACAGGTCAGCTGGTAGTGACGCTCCTTGCTGTCCGACTGGGTGGGTTAAGACTGGTCCCGAAAGCCTGAGAAAACATACGGCCGACCTGCACCGCGCTGGTTTGTCCCGAGCAGAATGAGTCTCCCGAATAAACCACCCCACACATTTCCCCACTCAGCACTGTGCGACTCCTCACTAACGCGCCAATCGAGCATTTTCTGGGTACAACACGAGGGGGGAATATGAAACAAGGCAAAACTTGGCCGCGTATCTGCTCCTTTCGTTGCAAATGGCGACGAAAGACGATAGTCGTCTGGAGCCTCTGCAAAATAAATGCATCCCTTCTCTTTCTCGCTCACCCCTTATGCTGTTCCTCTCCTGCCCCGCTCCTCCCAAGATAAACACGCTAGAGGTTTGCTGAAGTCAATTAAATTTACCGCCTTCCACTGCTCCAGGCACATGATGATGATGATTATGATTGCTAGTGGTATCCCCTTTGTAGCGGGGTGATGAAGTGTCATCTTACCAAAAAACTAGTCTTCCTATGTTTTATAATCTGTTTAATACTAGCGCTGTTCTTGAAGCAGGCACAAAAAACTTGTTAGGCACAAAATGCGTATTTTTTCTTGTTACAGGTGGTAGCTGTCCTAGGCAATATTCCTATCTCTGCTTTTAGTCTACAAGCATTGTAATCTTCTTTTCGTCGTCTCGGCAGCCTTAAAGTTAACTCCCCCTGTGCTACCCTTAAATCCTGGGGCTTCTGGAAGCCGAATATTTCCCTCATGTAGATTTGGATGGGTACCCTCACATTCCAACAGAATGTGTCGCATAGTTTGTTTCTTTTACTCAGACCCCGCATACCCAATAATTTTGTATATGCTTCCCCACAAAGCTCTTAGTTCGCAAGCAACCTGCTCTAGCCTCAAAAAGCAAAGCACTACTCTTGATTCCAGCGCTCGGTGCCTCAATGTTAGCGCTGCCGTACGGCGGAGACAGGCGTGTATCGAGGCACCCTACTACAACGTTTATAGAACCACGTTGCCCTGCTCCACGGGCGAGTTCCAAGCGGAACGTGGAACCTACGTAGTGGAACCTGTCATTACTGTTGCCGTTTGATTTCTTAAAATTTCGACAGGAGATATATGGTGGCGCGGAAGACAGTTGCGAAGGAGTGAATTTTTTTCTGCAGTGGATGCACTATTGCATTTTCTATCGCAAAAATCAAGCACCCATTCATTTTTTAAATAAAGGAACTCGGCAAATATTACTAATGTATTAATTTTTAAGTGCGAATGCACTTCTTAAGCGAGCCTGAAGCGTCCGCCGCCGTCCGCATAGCAACAGCTGCGGGTGCGCGCGCTCCTCGTCTTCCTTGGCAATGGGGGGAGATGGGCGCGCGCTGCCTGGCAGCTGACATGGCACATACCCACGTGGGGGATTGGCCAGGAATCTCCTCGTCTTCCTTGGCAACGGGGGGAGATGGGCGCGCGCTGCCTGGCCGCTGACATGGCACATACCCACGTGGGGGATTGGCCAAGAATCGGGCGTGAGAAGGGCTAATGCACCCGCTTAAAGGGGGGGGGGGGGAAACAACATCTTTACTCGCCGGCTAAAAGGTCACGGTGGCTCTCACTCCCTCGCTAGGAGGGGGGTGCCGGCCGCGACTGCTGGCGTGTGATCGCCGCCAGCGCAAACTGCGCTTAAAGGAGTACTGACACGAAATTTCAAAGCTGAGATCCGCTCTAGCAATCAAGTACAACGACAACACAAATAGGTGTCTGTGAATAAATGCATCTTTCTTTCTTTGTAGTTGTGTGTGTGTGTGTGATCTCTCTTTCGCGAACATTAACGAACCGCGCAAATTCAACTCGTGCATTCGCACTTTCACATTCTTCCCCGCGGGGAAATGCGGGGAATTTTTTTTACATAATATTTGCGTAATGTCCTTTTCTTGTTCGACCATGTTCACAAGTATGAACATTGCCACCAGACTTAGATGTTTAAATTCGGTGGATCGTGCAGATTCTGTTTCACTTTGGCCGGGATGATGACGATGATGATTAAGACGGAGTCACTGCTTGGGAGTGGCAGTGTCCTCGTCCCTTCAGACGGCGGTCAGGAACCCATGGGTCCTGGCGGCGTCTTCCGCTAGCTGGACGACTGCCGTTTGGACGTCGGGTTGGGAGCTAAGCAGCGCGGCCTCCCATTGCTCGTGACTTTGGCCGGGCGGCTGATTCGAGTGACAGACAGACACAGACTATCGCATTGATACCATCATAATGCTGGTGCATTTTCTTTCCCTGAATGCCCAAGGTTTTCGAAGATTTGACAAACAGATAGAGATAATGCATTATGCGCGTGCGCAAAACGTTGACGTTGACATTTGAATGTAATTTACACTCGCCGCGCGATGTGTTGGCTTTTCGCGAGCGGTTTTCAGTAGAGGCGTTTTTTGCATTGACTGATCGGGCAGCTTCGGGTGTAGGAGTTGTTTTCTTGCGCGAGAGCCTACGCCGCAAGACTCACTGCACGTTCGGCTTTGATGGGCGCGTGCTTGCAGTAGATTTTCTGCTCCTAGATCGTCGTGTGCGTGCCGTGGTAGTTTATGCACCAGCGCGACACTCCCATTAATCATCGTTTTCCACATCTATAGATGCATTCACGTTGGAGCCCTACCCCACCTTTTTAATGGGGGACTTCAACTGTGTTCTCGATCCAGAGCGAGATGTGTGCGGTCCTGGACAGGATAAACCTTATATATGTCGGCGCGCGGGCACTACAGGATCTTGTAAGCCAGTTCCAACTCTGTGACGCGTGGGTGCAGCTGCATGGTGAAAGGTTTGCCGCCACGTGCAAGAGGGGACGGTCAGGCAGCCGGTTGGATAAGTTCTACTTCCCGCCGGAGCTCAGCCACTATCTTGAGCGCTGTGACTCTCTCTCTTTTCCTGCAGGCACTCCGCGTATCTCTGATCGCAAGCCAGTCTTAGCGGCTCTAAACCTCGGCGACTGTATGCCACGTCACCAGATGTGGCGGCAGGACGAGAGTTTTCTGACAGATGAGGTCAGTGTAGCCGCTTAAGGGATGCGCTGCGTCCACCACGTCGCGACTCGACGAACCCACCACCTTGGGATAAGTTCCTTCTGGCGCGAAGCGTTGGTCCGGGAGGGGAGAGCGCGTAAAGGGCGCATCACGGCCGCGCTCAACGATACACTGTGGAGGCTTCGGATCGTCAAAAGGGGTGGCGCTTTAACCTTCACCATGCGTGTCTACGTCAATGTATTGAGGGCGCGATATGAACCCTGCTACGGCAGTCCTTTCGCGCTGCTAGTCGTGCCCAGTTTTTAGGCTGGCCGGTTTCAGACTGTTACGAATGAGCCCGCCGCTGTGCTTCCTGCAATACTCCTCGGCGGTGTGGCGAAGCCTCCACTATGTGCGCCTTTCAAGCAGGCGCCCCTGTCGGTGACTCACTCTTGCAGCGGACAGATTAAACTCGTCGCTACACGTCTGGATCGGTGGCGCCTCGCTATCGGTGTGGTCAAACTTCGGTGGCGTGCCGACGCAACACGCAGAGACTTGCCCGAAGGATGCGGAAGCCGCTACGGAGACCTCCGCTCTCCCCTCTCTCGGACTCAGCGTGCGCCGCTACTACCGACCGCTTACGAACTCTGGAAATAGTCTTGTGTGTGTTTGTGCCGTTAGTGTCGTGTGCAGAATCTAGAGGGAACGCTTGTTTTCACCGTTGGCGCTTTGGGTGTAAATAAGACCCCCAAAAGCGCTGTAGTGCACTCCTGTTTGAGCAGTGAATCAATGCTGTCACTCTGCTCGAGTCCAGTACTGTAACCTCGCCCGTCGGGGCATTGTTCTTTGGATTCGGCTCATATCTCGCTATGAAGTAAAAAAGTTACGTTTGCCATCTGCTTCTCGTCTTCTTCGAGGCAGCAACATTGTCTTGCTGCTCGACCACACGCATGTCGGAGGCGATGGAGCTCGGCACGGGTACGCTTTCCCGAATGCAGCAACGGCTTGTCAGCGGTGCGATGACAACGTCGCAACAAGACCCGTCCGTGTTACGGTACATCAAAGCAGGCTCGCTTGACGGACCAGGATTGGCTCAAGTGCCAGAGGTTATGTTGCTGGACGGCTCAAAAAGCGCTAATAGCGACGACATTTGTGAGGTGTTCACCGCACATTTTTCTCGCATCCTCACCTCACCATCCTCGCATCCTCACCGCTGCAGGATGAATTCTTTGAGGAACGCCTAGGGACTTTTCGTGGGGCGTGGCCCCAGGTACCCAATGACACGGCGAGCAGGCTATGTGCGCCGGTTTCGACAGAAGAGCTGTATGATTGCGTCAGACGTTTAAACGGCGCATCAGCGCCAGGCCCTGACGGCATCCCTGCAAGGTTCTACAAAATCTTTTTGCCGTTGTTGGTGGCGCCCTTCTCGCCATGGTGAACGGCTTTCTCTTTCATGGAGAGCGGCCGGAATCCTTTCGGGAGGGTCGTGTCGTACTGATAGCGAAGCCTGGAATCAGCCCTTCGGAGCCAGGTGCATACACGCCAATCACGCTCCTCAACACTGATTATAAGATTGTCGCGTCCATTTTATCCCGCCGACTGACCCATGTACTCCCGTACATCCTAAGCAGCGCTAAAACGTTCAGCGTGCCGGGCCAGTCAATTTTTTTCATCCTAAGCCCTGACCCGCAACCATTAGACTTCGCGTCGAGAACCGGCATTTGCGGTTGCTTCATATTGGTCGATCAGGCGAAAGCTTTCGATATATAGTGGAGAACCGGTACACGCTCGGTGTCTTACGTCTTTACGGTTTTCAATCAGAGTATTTATCTTGCCTTCGGCTAGCTTACTCGCACGTGGCCGCCCAACTACCTGTTAATGGCCGCATCAATGAGCGCTTTACAGTTACGCGAGGGATCAGGAAGGGTTGTACCTGGCCCCCCTCGCTCTTTGCCCTATGCCTGGACCCCTTCCTGCGTCGCGTAGCAGCGTGGCCCTTCCATCCGCGGGTTCCCGCTTCCCGGTCAAGCCCAGATCAAGGTCTCTGCATATGCGGACGATGTGTCCCTTTTTCTCCGGGACGAGGGCATCTACAGAGAGCGTTTATACAGCTTTTTTTGGAGTATGGTGAGCTGTGTGGATTCCGGCTGAATAAGGGCAAAAGCAGAGCGCTATACGATTTGGGTCGCTTGCCAGTGGCCTAGCTGGAGGCGTAGATCGAGTGGGTGAGGAACGTCCGGGTGCTGGCGTAGTCTTCCATGGTGTTGGAGAAGCTGCTCGTGAGACGTGGAAGGATTTGTTGGACACGGCTGACAAACGCATAGGCATAGCGTCAACTTTGTGCTGTCTCTCTCTGAGAGGAGCTATATAACTAAACTTTCATCATCATCATCATCGTCAGCCTATCTACGCCCACTGCAGTGCAAAGGCCTCTCCCGTTATTCCCCAATTACCTCGGTCCTGTGCCAACTGTGACCAATTTATCCCCTCAAACTTCTTAATCTCATCTGCCCGTCTAACTTTCTGCCGCCCCCTGCAACGCTTGCCTTCTCTAGGGATCCACTCTGTTACCCTTAATGACCAGCGGATATCTTGCCTTCGCATTACATGCCCTGCCCACGGCCATTTCTTCTTCTTAATTTCTACTAATATGTCCTTAACACGTGTTTGTTCCCTGACCCACTCCGCTCTCTTCTTGTCCCTTAATGTTACACCTATCATTTTGCGCTTCATTGCACGCTGCGTCGTTCTCAATTTAAGTTGAACTCTCTTAGTGAGCCTCCAGGTTTCTGCCCCGTAGGTGAGTACCGGTAAGATGCAGCTCTCATACACTTTCTTCTTCAGGGACAATGGTAGGCTGCCATTCATTATCTGAGAATGCCTGCCGTATGCACCCCACCCCATTCTGATCCTTCTAATTATCTCTGCCTCATGGTTGGGATCTGGGGTCACAACTTGGCCTAAGTAGATATATTCGCTTACCACTTCCACTGTCTCGCCACCTATCTCAAACCGCTGTGCTGTCCCGAGGTTATTGATCATTACTTTAGTTTTCTGCATATTAATTTTCAGGCCCACGGTTCTACTCTGTTCGTCCAGTGCGGAAAGCATGCTTTGCAATTCGTCCCCCTAGTTACTTAGCAAGGCAACGTCATCAGCAAATCTGAGGTTACTGAGGTATTCTCCATTAACCCTTACTCCCACCTGTTCCCAATCCAACGTTCTGAATACTTCTTGTAAACATGCTGTGAATAACATTGGAGAGATTGGGTCTCCTTGTCTGACACCCTTCCTTATAGGTATTTTACTGCTCTCCTTATGGAGGATGATGGTAGCTGTGGACCCATTGTGGATATCCTCTAGTATTCTTACATAATGCTCATTTACCCCTGGTTCCGTAATGCCTGAATGACTGCTAGATTTTCGACCTAGTCAAATGCTTTCTCATAATCTATGAAGGCTATATATAGGGGTTCAGTATACTCAGCAATTACCTGATTGATAGTGTGAATATGGTCCATTGTTGAATTACCTTTACGGAACCCTACTTGTTCTTTAGGTTGACTGAAATCTAAGGTTGCAGAAATTCTGTTAGCGATTACCTTGGTAAGTACCTTGTAGACGACTGACAGTAAGCTGATCGGCCTGTAATTTTTCAAGTGCTTCATGTCACCTTTCTTACGGATTAGTATGATGTTCGCGTTCTTCCAAGATTCCGGTACCATTGCGGTCATTAGGCATTGCGTATACAGGTTTGCCAGTTTTTCAAGTACAATTTCTCCGCCATCCTTCAAGAGGTCTGCTGTTATCTGATCCTCACCAGGTGCTTTGCCCCCTTTCATTTCTTTCAAAGCCTTCCTTACTTCTTCGGTCGTTACTGGTGGGATGTCTATCTCCTCTGAGCTACTGTCTCGTACGGCATTATCCTGGATGTCCCGGCTACTGTACAGACCCCTGTAGAACTCCTCGGCCAATGTGACTATTTTATCCCTATTTGTGATGACATTGCCTTGCTTATCTTTAAGTGCATACATCTGATTTTTCCCCACGCCAAGACGCCTCTTCACAGCTTTCAGGCTACGTCCGTTCTTTACAGCGTATTCGATCCTCTCCATATTATACTTCCGTAGGTCAGCTGTCTTACGCTTATTGATTAACTTCGAAAGCTCCGCTAGTTCTATTCTGTCAGCTGGGGTAGAGATTGTCATGGTTTGCCGTTTCCTAATTAGATCTTTCGTCTCCTGTGAAAGTTTGCCAGTATCCTGTCCAGCCATAGTGCCCCCGACTTCTACTGCACACTCCGTGATAATGCGTGTAAGGTTGTCGCTGGGTTCCTGTATCGTAAGCTCGGCTTCCTCGTTAAGAGCTGAATATCGGTTCTGAAGCGCTATCCTGAATTCTTATACTTTACGTCTTACTGTTAGCTCATTTATCGGCTTCTTTCGTACTAGCGTGTTGCGGTCCCTCCTCAAATCTAGCCTAATTCGAGATCTTACCATACAGTGGTCACTGCACCTTACCCTTCCGAGTACTTCCACATCCTGCACGACGCCAGGGTTATCGCATAATATGAAGTCTATTTCATTTTTATGCTCCCCATTCGGGCTCCTCCAGGTCCACTTCCGACTCTCCCGTTTACAGAAGGTATTCATTATGCGTAGGTTATTCCGTTCTGCAAACTCAACTAGTAGGTCCCCCCTGCTATTTCTACAGCCCAGACCATAGTTCCCAACTGCCTTGTCTCCAGCCTGATTCTTGCCTACTTTAGCATTGAAGTCCCCCATAACTACGGTATACTGTGTTTTTACTTTAGCCATTGCCGATTCCACATCTTCATAGAAGCGTTCCACTACTTGGTCGTCGTGGCTGGATGTGGGCGCGTAGCCCTGCACTACCTTAAGCTTGTACCTCTTATTGAGCCTAATTACAAGACCTGCTGCCCTTTCGTTAATGCTATAGTATTCTTCTATGTTGCCAGCTATGCTTTTATTGAATAGAAATCCCACTCCCAGTTCTCTTCTGTCCTCTAGGCCCCGGTAACATAAGACGTGTCCCATTTTCAGCACCGTAAAGGCTTCGCCTGCTCTCCTAACCTCGTATTACATCCCATTTGATGCCCTTTAATTCCTCGAACACCTCTAGACTCGCTTCGCTAGATAAGGTTCGCGCGTTAAACGTTGCCAGGTTCAGATTCCATTGGCGGCCTGTCCGGATCCAGGGATTCTTAGCACCCTCTGCTGCGTCACAGCTCTGACCGCCGCCGTGGTCAGTTGCTTCGCAGCCGCTGGGGACTGAGGGCCGCGGGTTAATTGGCGTATTCATGGGAGGTTGTGGCCGTTACTACACCAGGGTGGCCAATCCTGCTCTGGTGAGGGAGTGCATTACCGGCAATGGTCGCCGGGGTCAGGCCGCACCCCAAGCCCCTTTGTGCAATTCCATCAATACGGGGATTTTTTTTAATCCGGTGGGAATTGTCCGGCACCGGGATTCGAACCATGGTCCTTCTGTACGCGAGGCGGATGCTCTACCTCTACGCCATCGCTTCTCAAACTAAAATTTGCTATTGGGCAATTGAATGACCGGCAAAAAGAGAAGTCGCGCGGGGCCTGCGCTGGCATCAGTTAACGTCAGCGGTGCTTCCTGCAGTCGTTCGTGAGTTCGGGTGGCTGCGTGGCTGGACAGCCCTGCCGACGTGTGACCGCCTTGCAGCATTTTGTGGTTCGCTCTGCGCGGTGCCCGCAGTGCGGACGCAATGAGGTTCTAGAGCATGCTTCTTTTGAGTGTCGTGTGGCCGCCACATTCTGAGTTTAACTCAGCAGAATGTTTGAGCGTAGGCTGGCAGCCCACACGAAATCGAAAGATCCATTCGTCAGCTTTCTTATGTGTTTTGTTGTGTTGCGTGGCGCCAGCGAGGTGTAGCCGCCTTGCAGGCACCACCGCAGCATGCCATGTATCCCCTGTTGTGGCGCGTTCTTAGAATGACCATAGAGCACTTGCAGCATTAGCTGGTGGCGCTGGGTGAAGAATCTTTCCTCCTGCGTTGGTCGACTCGCTTCATCAAGGTCGCCAATAACAGCGTGCAATGGCTAATCGTGCCTTATTAATAAGGTGTTACACTTGCGTGCTGTCCAGGGAAGGGTTGTTTGTTTAGAGGCAAAGGCGTAGTTTAGGCAGCCTGGCTGAGCATGCCTCTATTTACGAACATAGACATGAGTACTGAGTGGAACTGATGTGTGTGAACTGTTGCGGCTTTTATGTTGACTCCCACGCGTGAACTTCTGGTGTCTGGACTTTGGGCCATGGGTATTAATGTAAAGAGCTTTCGGTGCGGTGGACCTTTTTTTTTGTGTGAACTTCTGTGATGTTTACTTCGCTTCCTCTGTAGCACATTACGTATATCCTGTGCCCTGTCGACCATTGTTGTAGCTAACTACAGCGGGTCCTAGCTGCAACTTGTTTTAATAGATTCTCTTTTCGACGCAGCCAAATTTTCGCGTTCAAGTAGCCCAATTGAAAGACTGTCGTCTTTCAATAAAGCGAATCAGCTTACGGGGGAACACGGACAAATGAGTATTTGGGCCGAAAATCCAAGCTGTTGAGGTGGTTGGGCCGGCCTTACTTTGTAACAATGAAGCTACCATAGATTTAATGTTGGCGCGCCCCTGCGTGAGTTTGGTGACTAGCAGGAAGCGGAAAAACCCGGGTTGCACTGGGCCGCTGGCCAACATACCCCTGCGCGCAGGTGCTGCTCTGTGTGTATGTATGCAACAGTTTGAGTAATGGAACGAAACGACTAATTCTGGCTGTAGCCGTCGGCCAGCATGCCTCTGCGCCTTAACGTCAATAAAAAAAAAGTTTATGTGGCTTAACATGCCGCAATTTTATGAGCCTAATAACATGTTATGCTCCTTGTGCGTGTTGGCCTGACAATGGCACCACACTTTTGTTAAAATACATTCATGCGGCGTTTCTCAACGGATATTTGTTCGGCGTATTGATTTTTTATGGTGCCACGCATTCGAGTATCGTAACATGGCAACTCCGCCTTGGTGCAGGGCTTTCCTTTTAGCGAAGCTGTACACGTTTTCTCTTGGACTTTCCCAGTCCGTCTACAAGACAACTGCACTGCTGCCCCTTCTGGCACAAGGGTAAAGTGGCTGAGGCAGCATCGTCAGGGGAGCCAGGATTCCTCGAGTGTATAGGAGTAGATGCTTTGGTGGGGAACGAGATGGTAGCCACCACCTTTTTTGAGATTGCAAGTGCAAGAACCCGTCAATTGCTCCTCAAGACAGTGGGAAACGGAGCTGTTCCCTCCGCAGGGGTCGTAGTAGCGGTGGGGGGGGGGGGGGGGGGGTGTTATGCGAGGAGAGGAATGGCCGCCACTGTAGTTTGCCAATTAGGTTGTTGCGATTGATCGGAATTCAATGTAGACAACAGGCAACGGACACCACGCCCAGTAAGTTGCCCCCCCCCCCCCCACCCTAAACCCCTAAAAAAAAGTCCGAGCAATGTCCTTGGAACTTAGGGAAATCTTGAAAAATCCACAAATCTCGAAAATTTTGTCCTGGTTGTTTTACCCACCTGATTTTTTTGGAGCACCAGCTGGCAACGCAGCGGAGGACTGGGAATGAGAACCAGGGAAACTTCATTCCAAATGGACATATGGTTCCACATGGACACATGGACACTTTGTGAAGAATGGTCAACGAAGCTGGGAGCAGTACAAGCAGTGGGCGAAATAAAAGTCGTTTATTTCGTAATTTGATATTGGGCATATAATATATAGTTTATTCACTGAATAAAACTTGGAAGGACTCAAGTTTTGTTGTAGCGGACATTGACGGAGACGAGCTTTTCTCTTCCGTAGAAGCCCATATGTACTGACAGCAGACGGGAATTTCCACAATACTTACAAATTCACTGTGAACTACGTATAATCATGAAAATATATGAAACTCGGAGGACTGTTAGTGTCGTCTTAAAGCGCATCGGCTAATTGCCATATAATCTGTTTCGCGGTGGTTTTGATTAAATAAGAATTACAGCTGTTTGCTGCAACTATTTATTCTGAATCGGTGAGTCCGTGAGGCCTGGCTGCGCGTGAAAGCCCCACCCCCGTGCATGCATAAATTGGTGACCCGTGATGTGCGCGTGTTTAACGGGAAAGACACCAGCAGAAACGTTGCTCAGGGAGCCCTTCAAGGTGCATGTTTCTGGACGACAAAAACACCGGCTAAAACGTAACTCCAGGAACCCTTCGAGAAGGCTGCGTGAAATTAACTCTGGAGACGGAAAATTTACGTACTGCGCCTATTTGTCCGCGCACGCTATATTGTAAATGCAAAGCATATACAAGTTAGCGGTAACAGTGTTAAAAAACAAGAAATAAAATTACAAGAATTGACTAAAGTAAACACAATTTAAAAACAAGTAAATTGACGTGTATATGTCGCTAAATAGTCATTTTTAGTGAAGGGCGGAACGTAGGGCCACCAACAATATTGTGAAGGGCGATGTAGGGCTTTTTCATGCGCGGTGTGGTTCAAAATTGGTTGCGTTCAAAATTGATTTTCCAATGGTACATGAACGACCAAGATTTGGGAGCAGGCCTGTCGCCCTACGGCAGGGTGCTCAGCGTGCACTACCCGAACTTCAATGGTCGGCCGCGCATTGAGAACGGCGTTCGTCTCGTTCGTATTGAGATGAAGTCACCCATTCCAAACTTCCTGTCTGTGCGAGGATACAAGGTACAGTGCGAGTACCGGGGCGTAAAGAGAGTGTGCTCTCGGTGTGAACGTGAGGGCCACAACCGCTCCGACTGCAAGATGCCGTGGTGTCCTCGGTGCGAGGCCTTCGGACACGAGTTCGACTCATGCTCGGCCGTGTGTCGCCGCTGCCGGGGAGACCACGCCACGGCGGACTGCCTGCGGCCGCGGTCTTCCGCAGACGCAGCGAGTGAGTTTCCCGAGCTTCCTCACGGCGCCAACGAGGCTTCGCAGGCGACTTCATCCCAGCGACAGACGCCACCCGAGGACATTCCTTGCATTTCTGTGCCTTCGAGCGATGACGACGCCTCGAAAACCACGACAAGCGTTGAAGAAACGCCGATGGATGACGTTGAATCATTGCCCGCACTTGACAGGGACACGTCATCAACCAACGAGCTTGCTAGCCAACCCACTGCAGCGACAGCGGGCAGCTCATCCACCGATGATTCCTTCTCCCCGGCCAGCTCTTCGGAAGTCGACACAGAAGAAGGAAGCTCAGCGGATCAGCGTAAGCAGCCATCGTTGTCCAAGCCTGTGGATCAAACACACGTTCCAGCGGCCAAGGCCCGAGGTGCCCGCAACCGAGGACTCCGCGTTCCCTTCAACGAGGACGACGCCAAGCCCGCCCGCCGAGAAGCATCCAAGCCCTACCACCGTGATGCGACGGCGGCAAGTCTTCCGGCTGGCCTCACACGACACCAGGACGACGCCTCGCTGCCTGCCGACCCACTTGTCTTGACCATGCAAGCCCTCTCAACACAGAACAAGGACCCGCGCCTGATTAACCCGATTAGCCAGGTTGCGGACCTATTGGACAGCTCTCGTGTGGACAGCAAACGCAAACTTTCATCGGCAACCGACTCGGATCACACGGCAGACATAAGTAAGAAGCTGTGTCTGCCTATTTCTAACGCCAGTCCAGACTTGTAATTGAAGGGGCATCAATGGGTTTCGCAGCCTTTATTAACGTTCTTTTTCTACCGGCGCCCTTGCTATTCGTGCCCAAGGGCGATGATTCTCGCTGGCGAGCAGGGGAACACAAATTGCGTATACAGGCTTCGCGAAATTTCATTGATGCCTCTTTCATAGCATCGTTCTTTATTTTGTTTTTTGTTGGCCCCAGCGGCTATCATTGGGTCCCTTCTGGTTGTTGCTCCGTTCCGGGGTCGCGTGACATCGTTCCACGTTGCACACGGCCCCTATCGAACCACCTATATAGTTGCTCCGTGCTCGCGTGCCGCTCATGTCACGTGTCATTTGTTTTGTTCTATTTTGCGCCTCACGAGGTGCGTTCGCTACGCCAGGCCCAAGCAGCTCGTGGTATGTTCGGCGTGCGAGTCGACCACTGAGCTCAGTGGAGAAAGAAGGAGCATCAACGCTAAGTAGCGCCTTAACCTTTTATGCTAGTGCACTTTCTTTCCTGAACGCCCAAGGCTTTCGAAACCAGGATAAGCAGAGGGAGGTTATGCACTTTGCTCGAGCGCGAAACGTTGATGTTCTTTTCTTGCAGGAGTGCAATTTTCGCACGCCTCGAGATGTTTCCTTGTTTAAAGAGCGCTTCTGTGTTGACGCTTTTTTTACATTGTCGAACTCGCCTGCCTCAGGAGTTGGCGTAATATTTTTGCGACCCAGTTTGCGCCAAAAAGCGCATGTCACCTTTGGGTTTGACGGCCGAACGATCGCGGTCGATTTTTACCTTTTTTCTCGCCGAGTACGTGCTGTAAACGTGTACGCGCCGGCACAGCGTCACCTTTCTACAAATTTCTTTGCATCGCTGGATGTTCACTTACTCGACAGTTACCCCACATTTTTAGTGGGTGATTTTAACTGCGTTTTAGACCTTGTTTGAGACCTTCGGGGCCGGGTCAGGGAAGACCGCGGCGCGGCGCGTGCGCTCTTGGTGACTTGGTAGATCAATTTAGACTGAGTGACGCCTGGGTGCAGACCCACGGCGGCACCTTCGCTGCAACTTGGCGAGAGGAGCGTCCGCCAGCCGGCTGGACAAATTCTATCTGCCCCAGAACTCAGTCGATGCCTCGAAAGCTGCGAGGTGCTGGTGTTTCCGTCTGGCACACCTCGTATTTCCGACCATTCTCCCGTCTCCGTAAAGCTGGTGCAACGCGGAACCATCTCCAGCCATGACATGTGGCGTATGGACATCTGCCTGCTAGCGGATCCTGATAGCGTTGCTTCTCTTAAGGACCAGCTGAGACCCGGCCGCAGAGGAACGAGTGGGAAGACTTCAAGTCGAGTTGGCGCAAGATACTTATGGAGGCGGGACGCAAACGTAAAGCGCGCATCTCACGAGAACTGGATGAGGCTTTGAGGAGGTTGCGCATCATAAAGAGCGGGCAAATGACATTTGCCATGCGCGACTATGAGGGTCTGTTGAGGGCGCGCTACGAGAGGCTTTTGCGTCAGTCGTCTAGCGCAGCGGGTCGCGCATTCGTGCAAGGCAGGCCTTTGTCAGACCCGTCGGCACTAAGGTATATTAGGGCAGGTTCGGTAGATGACGTCGGCCGAGCGCACGTGCCCCACGTTGTGTTGCCGAACGGCGCCGCCAGTTCGCGTCCAGCCGACATAAGTGAAGTGTTCACTCACCACTTCAGGGAATTTTTAAGGCGTCAGGAGAGCGCGAATCTTCCCGGAATTTGAGGAGAATGTTCGCAACTTTTGCGGTGAGCTTCCACAGGTTCCCAGTTCCTTAGCTGACACTTTGACCGCTCCTGTATCTTACGAGGAGCTGTGGGATGCAGTCGGAAGCATGAACCAGTCCTCAGCTCCGGGGCCAGACGGCATCCCAGCCTTCTTTTCGTGCCTGAAGGACCCGTTTTTAGAGATGGTGAACGCCTTTTTCACCCATGGTGTGCGGCCACTTTCTTTTAAAGAGGGTAACATAGTCCTTATAACGAAACCTGGAGGGGAGCCGTCAGACCCGCGAGCATATAGGCCTATTACTTTGCTGAATACTGACTGTAAGATCGTAGCCACCATAATTTCAAGGCGCCTCTCCAAAGTGTTGCCGCACGTAATGAGCCCTGCCCAGACATGTAGCGTGCCGGGGCGCTCGATTTTTTCGGCCCTGTCTCTCACCAGGGACTTGTTCGCATTCGCCACTCGAACAGGCATTCCAGGCTGCTTTGTATCTCTGGATCAAGCCAAAGCCTTTGATCGAGTGGAACATCGTTATTTGATGGCCGTTCTTCGCAGCTTCGGCTTTCCAATGGAACTTATTACGAGGTTAAACCTCTTGTACCGTGGCCTCACTTCCCGACTCCTCGTAAACGGACAACTTAGCGCCCCTTTCCAAGTTGAGCGAGGGATCAGGCAGGGGTGCCCACTCTCCCCCCTACTTTTTGTCCTGGCAATCGACCCTCTACTTAGACGCGTGGCGAACTCTCCTGGCCTACGCGGCTTTCCCCTTCCCGGACAGGCCCAGGTAAAAGTGTCAGCGTACGCAGATGACGTGTCCCTGTTTTGCGGGACGACAGCAGCTTTACCGCGTTCTCGCGCCTCTATTCCATCTACAGCGAGCTGTCTGGCGCGCAAATAAACAGGGGTAAGAGTAAGGCACTGCGATTCGGAGCATTCACGTCAGACCTTTGGGGAGAAGTGGAGTGGATCACCGCCGTCAAAGTCCTTGGTGTAACGTACCACGCCTCGGGGGAG